>NW_026125431.1:0-142957 GCF_943737965.1 Phodopus roborovskii
TCAGATTCTCCAAGAGCAGAATAACAGTCTTTCTTTAGTCTGTCTTTTCACTGACCAGACTATAATGTGTAAATTGAATGTCACATGATTTCCTTCAATAATGTAGAATCTTAACTATATCTTGGTTATTAAAAAGAAGAAACACAAGACAAAACAGAACATGCTCAAACCAGCAGCCCGTGACACTTATAGTCTTAGTTGATGAAAATCTGGTGTGTACACCTTTACATCAGTAGTTCCCTTTCACTCACACAGCTGAGAGGTTTTCTTCTCCCTACTGCCCATGAAAGCAAACACTTGACTGCTTCATTACATGCATCATTTGTACTTCCTAGATAACCACAAGATGTGACACTTGTGTTGATCAATTATAGGAGCCTTACCCTGAGGCTTTAGAAAATGAATTCTAGAACTATGTTCCTATATGTACCCCCTGACTCTCTTTCTATATGATGACTGATAACATGTCTAGAGGCTAATATGTGTTAGGAGCAGACACAGGTTTGCAAGAGTGTAGTGTACTCTGGAAAGATGATGCTTTCCTTCACTGACTAGAATTCTATTGACCTTTAGTATCTAGTGCATTTAGATAAGTTACCTGGTAATCAAACACATTAGAAAATTTATATTTTTCATATCACAATTTTCATACTCATCAAAGTCCATCAGAATGATGGCAGAAAGCATATATTAACATGGTTTATGAAATGTGTTACAGAGTATATAGTTAAGTGACATTAGGCTAAGAAAAATCATGTGGTAGTCTCTAAAATCAAATTTAAAGTTTGGATTTAATTGAAGAAGCGTATAGTTTTATAACTTTAAATTTTTTCTAAATTGAAATGCTTTTTCAGGTTTTGGTTTTGTGCTGTACTTTTGGAAGAGTGCATTAGTTATTGAACTCCATTTGGCCATTCATAGGCAAGGGAGGAAAAGACTCTTCCACTCACTGTGGTTACTAACACTGTTTGATACCTTATGAAATCTGTTGATGCTGTATAGTGCAGGAATTTAAATTCAAAAAAAGACAGTGGCTATGAAATTCAGTGTAGTATATGATATTGAACAAAAGTTAGTATCTGTTCAGTGCAGGCATGAAATGTGGGAGAGTGGTTCACGGCTTGCCTAGGTAATGCAAGGCCTTAGCTCTGATCTTCAACACTACACACAAAACATCTAGCCAAATGAACTAGCCTTTTACAGTGTGCACACATTAAATACAGATGAATAGTTGTGTATTAAAATTGCATGTGAAAGTATATAAACTTTTAGATGTATAATGAATACATCAAAAAGAATCACCTACAAGGAGGCAACACTTTCTTTGTTACATTTTTTTTTGGTGAAGTATTGAAAAAATTAACATTATTATGCTATCTTTTCCTTTTGTTGGTTGCAAAACCAAACCAAAGAACACAATATGATTAACTTAAGAATGTCGAAGCTAATGGGTTCAATCAACTGCATGTTCACTCATGAAGGAAATTGAACTATTGGAGAATTTGTAGCTTGTGTTATGGTGTTGTCTTAGTTCATGCTCCATAAAAATATTTATTTCAGGAGTTCTTTCCTCACAAGTCTGTTATAAAACAAGTTTTATTGTTGTTATTTTTGTGTAAATATGAAGTAGAAAAATAAAAGAGAAGGATCCAGTTGTTAGGGAGTTACCAGCAAGGATCCTTTCTCTTGACCACTGCATAAGAACAAGTTGGTAGACAGTATATTCTGGCAATTAAAAGGAAAGATTTCATGGCCCAGAAGAGTGACTACATGTTATGTCCCCTTAAAAGTAGAATGATTACCATTGCATTGTTGGGAAGGCACACACATAAAGAGCTTGAAAACATGGAAGAATATTTTACTGAATAATGTTTCCTTTTTAGTAATGATATGGAGTTTGGGGGACAAAGGTAGGGAAAATTTATAATATTTGCTCTTAAACTTCCATCATGGCCATGTTTCCTAATTGAAGAATCTCATTTGATAACCTAGAAAATGCTGTGCACCCTCATTTGTTGAAAGATCTGGTGTTTTCTTTGGTCACCTTGTAGTCATACTCTGTTCAAACTAAGCACCATTAGGCAAAGTTTTTGAATGATTTTTTTCCCACCTATGGTCTTAACCTCTTAGAATACCACACCAGTAATATGTTCAATGTAAAAGACATACCATATTAAAGTATCAGATAATAATTTGTAACAAGAATCCTGGAATTATTTAAAAGTCATTGTATAAAATTAAATATCCATAGCTTAGAAAATTGGTAAGAATCTGCATAATTATTGTTGTAAATATTTTTAAAAGAAATTAGAAATTAATTTTAAAACTACAGTTGCACAAGTCCTATTTTTTTAAAAGGAAACACATATAATATTTAAACCCTATACCACATTTCAAGATTGAGAAACACAAACAAAAGAGCATTTTAGGGGGTTGCCCAGAGGGAAAAAAAATGATCCAACTTTGCATTGTGTGTTGAGGAAAACGTGCATGAGAAGGTTGATATTGGTGAGAAAAGTGTTAATTTACCACATGAATACTGGGAAATTTCAAAGAGTAAATGTTTTACTATTTTAGAAATTATGCACGTTTGTAAAGCTTAGCTCCACTCAGATACTTCATTAAATGATGTTTTTTTCTTTCATTACAATTGTGCTTCCTCTGTAGCTGTTACTAGAGTTGGTAGCTATAATGAGACATAGGATTTGACATAGCTTTAAGCATGATGGCCACATTTCAGGGCAGTCTATGGCAATATGTGGACTTTGACCATATGGTAAGTCATGTCACACTCATTCTAGAGGTTTATGCATATCAGCCTGCTGCAAGAAATTAGCACTGTTCACACTTGTTTAGCCTTAATCCAAATGTTCTTAGATGAAGCAGAGGATAAGGTCACCATCTGCCACACACGGATGCCAATCTCCAACGAGCACCAGGATTAAGGTGTGTTTTACTCTTCTAGAGTTCAAAAAGAACTTCTTATGAGTATAAATCAATTCCACTTTCATCTGTTTGGACCATGATTTGCATTTTATATTGCCAGCTTCATGATAACAGCTGTGAAATCAAGTGTATAGTGTTTTGCCATTTCTAGAGATAGTACGATGGTAGCTCCCAGACATTCAAATGCCTTTAAGTTCCAACATGTTGTTTGGGCCAGATATCACTTGAAGCTTCAGCTGAAAACCTGAATTGGCACCTTTAAATTTTTAGTAAAGGTCTTAGACTGTGAATTATTTTGACTAAAAAGTTAATTGTTTATTCCAGCTTTAATGTGCAGGGAATTTTATGTTCAATAAGTTCAGTGACAACTAGTAAGGCTACATGTATAAATGCCACATTTTTAAAAAACAAGTCCTTGTGAATTACTAACTACTTATAAAATCTGGGCTCTCAATTTCACTTGTGAGGTGGCACCTAAACTACTAATAACGTTTGGGTTATATCTTTGAATTTGTATGTTATAGTGACTTTGATTTGTTTGGCATGTATGCAAAACATCACAATTATTGTTCAATGGATATATTTGTATGATTGTGCTTTTACATTTATTTATTTATGCTTGTATATATGTGCATATGTCTTGAAGGCCATGTGTCATCATGTGCACGTGTGGATTATGGTCATGGGGGAATCAAACTTTGGTCCTTCAATTTGAATGTCAAGGGCTCTACCATAACGAACTACCTTGTGAAACCAGGTAGTGGAGTTTTTAGAGCTTGTTCTTAGAGTAAACATTCTACAACACAGAATTTTAAAGGATTGCTAAAATTGAAATCTGTTCCTAACATTAATGAACATTTTTGTTTTGGTCTAGCACATCCACTATGTTTGGTCATATTTCCCAGCTGGTGTAGTATTTATATCAGTACATCCTTAAAATTTCTAGCATATATCAGTGTGTCTTCACCGAAATAGATTTTTTTTCAGATAAGAAGAAAATGCAGTGAGTAACAAATAAAAAGAATGAACCAGATAGTAGTTAGCACATTTTTATTTTATTTTTGTTTTTAAGCCCAGTCTTACAAAATGATACAAATTAAACAGGAAATGTCTAGACAAGTTCAACTCTCTCTTCCCTGTGATGGTCACTAATCTCATTTCTTTGACCTCATTCTTCTCTCTGACCTTTACATCTTCACAGACTGTACCATTTATTTTAACTTAGTTAGCAATGATCATGGGGTTGCCTGTTTTAAAGATGCTGGGAGGTGCTTCTTATTTATTTATTTTTTTATTTTTGCTTCATTTTGTTTTGGATGGTTGCATTTATCTGTAATCTTTTCTCAACAAGGGAGAATTCTTTTTCTTACATTATAAATTTAGTAAGATTTTTCATAACAAATCTTTTAATATTAAAAACATGGTCCAGAATGTCACCTTTGTGCTTATTTTATTTGTGTAATCATTTTTTATAAAATTTTATGTGAATGAGGATATGAAAACAGATATGGGAAGAGATAGAGGAGCCATTTGGGAACATATGATCTAAAATCATCATATACATGTATGCATTTACCAAAGACTACTTTTTATTAATGGGAAATAGATACTTTTCTCATACAATATATCCTGGTTATAGTTCTCACTTTCACTCCTCTCTACTTACCCCATTTACCCTTCTCTGGATCCATTCCCTTTATGTCTCTCATTAGAAAAGTAAAGAATTTTAAGAGATAACAACCAAACATGACAAAATAAATTTTAATAAAATGAAGCAAAAATTGTCATATCTATGTTGGACATAGCAAGCCAATAACATTAAGAGTCCCAAGAGCAGCGAGAAGAATCAGAGACCCACAAATGCTCACAGTCAGGATTTACAAAAAATACTAAGCTAATAATTACAATATATATGCAAAGAAGCTGGTGTACACCTGTGTAGGACCTGTGCATAGTGCTTCAATCACTCTAAGCTCATATGTCTCATGCTTAATTGATTTGGTTGGCTATGTTCGCTATCCCCTCTGGCTCCTACAGTATTCCCAGCCCAACTTCCATGGGATACCCTGAGCTTTGAGGGAAGGGATTTGTTAGAGACGTTTAATTTAGACTCTCTCTCTTCATGTCTGGCTGGGGGTCAATGGTCTCTGAACCTGCTCCCCTCTTTTGACAGAGATTACATTTGATAACTGGATAAGACATTGAATTGCAGGTATAGCAGAGTATTATTAAACATCATTATATTGATTTTTTCCTTAGGTCTCTAGGCTGTGTAGTTGCTGGATTATTAAGTATGGGTTTCTTCTTGTGAAGTGGTCCTTAAGTCAAATTAAACATTAGGTGGTTACTCTCATCAGTAATTTGCCACCATTTCTTTAGCATATTTTTCAAGCTGGACATATTGTAGTTCTATTATGAATAAAGCATCAGTGAACATGTTTGAGCAAGAGTCTTAATTGTAGGATTGAGCATCCTCTGGGTATATGCTCAAGCTTAGTTTTTGAGATAGACTGATTACCAACTTCCTGAGGAACTGCCATATTGATTTCTACAGTGACTGTAAAAGTCTGCCCACTCATCAGCATTGGTGAGTATTCCCTTTGTTCCACATCCTCACTAGCATGAGCTGCCACTTGCATTATTGATCTTAGCCATTATGAAATGTATAAGATAGAATCTCAAAGTAGTTTGATTTGCATTTCCCTGAGGCTAAGGATGTTGAACACATCTTTAAGTGTTTCTTAATCAGTTGAATATCCTCCACTGACAACTCAGTTTAGATCTGTACTCCATTTTAAAATTGGATTTTTTTTTTTTTTTTGGTATCTACTTTATTGAGTTCTTTATATATTTTGTACTAGTTCTCTGTCAGATGTGGATTAGGTAAAAACAAAACAAAACAAAACAAAAACTTTTTTCCATTTTGGAACTGCCATTTTGCCCAATTGACATTGCTTATTGCCTTATAGAAGCTTTTCAGTTTCATGAGGTTCCACTTAGTTTTTATTGATCATGGTGCCTGTGCTGTATCTGTTCTGTTCAGAAAGGGATTCCTGTATCTATGAGTTCAGAGATAACCCCCAGTTTCTCTTTATTAGGTTCAGTATGTCTTGTTTTATATTGAGGTGTTTGACCCACTTGGACTTAATTGAGTATTGTTCAGGATGATGAATAT
Source organism: Phodopus roborovskii (assembly GCF_943737965.1). Lineage (NCBI taxonomy): Eukaryota > Metazoa > Chordata > Mammalia > Rodentia > Cricetidae > Phodopus > Phodopus roborovskii. The sequence goes on from NW_026125431.1 coordinate 6,122, forward strand.
GGATCTATTTGCATTCTTCTACATGCTAAGTCCACTTTGACCAACACCATTTGTTGGAGAGGATGTGATTTTTCCAGTGTCCACTTTTTGCTTCTTTAACAAAGCTCAGGTGTCTTTATGTATATGGAATTATGTCTGGGTCATCAACTCAATTCAATTGATCAGTGTGTCTGTTTTTATCATAATAGAATGGAGTTATTATTAAATAGCTCTATAGTACAATTTGGATATCAAGAAATCCAGGAATTCTTTTATTGTTCAGAATTGTTTTACCTATCCTGGGATTTTTTTATATATATATGAAGTTCACAATTGACCTTTCAAGGTCTGTAAACATTGTACTTGCATTTTGATGTGGATTGTACTGAATATGTAGAATGCTTTGGTAAATTGGCCATTTTTACTATGTTAATCCTACTGATTCATGAACATGGGAGATCATTTCCTTTTATGAAATCTTCTTTGGTTTTTAAATACTATATTTTTAAAATATTATTTGAGTTCTGCAAGACAATTTAAATTAAAATATTTGTTCTGAAAATTAATGTAAAAGTTGCTTGAATTTTAATAATTTTTAACGATGGAATTATTGTTTGTTAACATTTCATCATGTTTCTTCATTGGCTTATTAGTTATTGAAGCAAGTTATTAACATAACCATGCAATTACTTATATATGGAAAAAGTTTTCCTGTTTGTGTTTCATAATATAGTTGCATGTTTGTATATCTTTCATATTTATACCTTCAGAAACAGTCATGAATTGGTTTTGTAAATTAATACCATCAATGGTCTTTATCTGTAGCCAATGTTTTTATTATGTATTCTTTCATTTTTGATTGTGAATCTTCTCATCTGATGTTTAGACATCATGTACTATTTGTAAACTCTGATATCATTATAAAGCAGCTCAGATGTGAGCAGAAGATTTAAACAACATTGGTTTAAATTTCACTTACTAGCCTGTATGAGGTTATATCCCAAGACTTCTGCAAATTTACAAAATGGTTTTAAAGACTTTTTAAGTATTTCCTGATTCTAGAGAAGTTCCTATAGCACATTGCACAAACTCAGGATTGAAACTAAATCTCATCATCAATGCCCACAAAACAGATTTATAACAAAATGTCAAGAACAATAAACTGCTGATGATTTTTGAAGAAAACTAAAAGTCCTTATCATGTCAAATCTAATTACCTTAAACTAAAACTTACTCAACTCTGTTATCTTGTTTTCTGTGGAGTTTAGTTGACTTAAAACTTTCCAGTTTTTCTTTCTTAGCCTTTCTCCTGTTTAATGCTTCTTTCTCTCAATAGGATAAACACAAATCCAATTGTACTCTATTCAAGGCTTCATTTTCCCAGTTCATATAAACCTCATTGTTACTGTGACTGGAATCTTGCTTCTATGGGTTCATAACACATTTACCCGCATGAAGAATTTCTTTGATACAGAGTCTTAAAGCAGTATTAATATAGAAGTGTATTTATGTCATTACCAAGACTTACTTTGAAAATTACCTAAGTATTAGGCAATTTAAATCTGGGATAAATGCCAAGTTTACTTCCTTTCCTTTTAAATTTTCTTTAGTTTTGGTAATATTATTAGTTTTTTTATGAGAGAAAAAATCTTCTATAATCTTATATAGTGACAGTGGAAAAGACCAATGAATCTCTTTGTGAAACCAAATGCCCCATTTCATCAGTATGCAAGACACCAAAATCTGGTAATAGCTGCTGCCGTAAGTAAAATGGTTATAGAGATCCAAAACAGTCTGAGAGGATCCGCAAATCAGGTCATGGTAGCTGAGGCTTGAGTCTAATGTTACCATACAGTGGTTCTAGAGGAATTTATTTTTCACTCTGTGAGCTAAATGTTGCAGGTAAGAAAGACACCAACCACCTTATGTTAGAAAGCTCCATCAAAATTTTCCTGCTGCTATAGAGAAAAGTATGAATAAAGTTGGAACTGCAGATGTTATAGAGGTGTGAGAAAAATGTTGTGATTCACGATAAGATCTATGAACTACAGCTTTTGAAATAAGAAATCGCATCAGATCTGTGCAGTAGCGGAGCCATTCCAGAAACTAGAGTTTTTAAACAGATTTGAGGCAGAGACAAATAGGAATACAGATTAAAATAGAAAGATGTGTTATTAAACAAACCAGGTAAAATATAGCAGACCTAAGTTAGTGTGGCAAGAATGGGAAGAGAGAAGTAAAGAATGTATGGGAAAGGATGGATGACCCAATCTAACTTAGGATCTACTGGAAATAAGAAACAATTAGAAGCAGGATTATTAAAGGTTTTATCCATTTTCTACTTCTTAAACACAGCTTTGTTTCAATATGTATGAAATGTGGTTTTACTTTTACATAAATTGTTCAAAGATTGACAAGTAATTATCATATGCTTTATAATTTTGATAAGAATATTATTTGTATCTAACGTGTACCTCATCCATTAGCTGTGTATTGTTCAGATATTTAAGTATAATTAGTTACAAGTGTATTGCAAAGTCATAAGTTAGAAATCATACTTTGTAGTTTTATAACGAGGCAGATACTCTCATGTGGATGTTGTTTTGTTCCATGACATGTATGGAGCAGAGGTGTGGGAGGAACAGGCAAGGGTGAGAAAGTGAGGGAGCAAGTGTAATCATAAAGCTTTGTATATATGTATGGAACTGGCAAAGTAAAAGCTTATTTAATAACAATACTACAGAGCTTATAATAAGAGAGCCAACAGTTTATGAAGGTTTTTAAATGTTGATTTTGCTTTCTATTAGTTCTTTGAGAGTTTTATAAAATACAGTTTGTTCAGATTTACCCCCTACCCAAACTTTTCCAAGATTAACTCACCTTTAGTACCCACACCACTTTGGGTCCTCTTAAAAAGTCTTTAAGACTAAGTCCGCTGCTCAAATATTTTTGGATGTGTGGTCTTCTACTGGTGAGTGGTCCATTTATCAGGAATACACTCTTAGAGAAAGCTCCATTTTCTTCTGGCAGCAACAAATAGTTGCCAGTAGCCACACAGCTTGGGATGTGATTGAGAACCCAACTCCTCTCTTCAGGATGGTTTTAATTTTGCTTGGGCTTGTACAGGTTTTGATGATGCTTTCCAACTAGTATGAGTTCATATATGCAGCTGTCCTGCCGTGTCTAGATGTTTCTTAGTAGTCATCCACTGCCTCTGGCTTGCATAATCTTTCCACACTCTTCGTTATGACATGCTGTGATGGGTAATAGACAATGATGCCTCTGATTGGGATGTTTAAAGAAAACTTATTGAGTAAGTACCTATCCTTCCACTCCATTTGAATCATTTTCTGTATTATTATTTTGCCAAGAAATTCTGCCTCTTAAATTCTTGAATTTATGATTGTCTAGATGGTTTTCAAACCACAACTTTGCTTATCCATATTTGTCTTTTTAAAGCAATATGTGTAAAATCCTTCCATTCCTATATACTTTAGATTTTATACACATTCCTATAACTATTCTTCTGGTTCTCTGTAGCAGTTTTGTTGATTTGCTTTCCCTTTCTCCTCAAAGAGTTGAACTAAAAATTAATATGAATAAATTACCAATATATAACTTTGATCTGAAAATGAGACTGGACACCTATGATCATGTTTACAGACATTTATTATGTGTAAAAACTGTGTCAACATTGGCATTTAACCTTGCTTTATGCTTTATTTTCATAACATTTTAGTCAGTTCTATTTCCACTTATCCTAAATATTAGTTTCACTGATTGTAACAGACATGAAGAATGAAATGGACAATTTCAGTAAAGAAAAGTCTCAGTTGCTCAGCTCCTTTGATTGCACACATGAATTATTCACCATTCATATCTAATAGCTTGTGTTTTATTTCTTAATACATCTATAACAGTCTTATTCCAGAGGGAAAAACTACCTGATGCTTATGGGTTATTTAGTTTCTCAGTGAGCTGAGAGCATTGGATCTTTCCCCAAGGAGTGCTATAGCCTGTATGCTAAAATTCATTACATTTCTGCCTTTCTGAAAATATTTATTTGTATTTTCTGTTGATTTAAAAATATATTAGAGTGTGAAATACTTTAAATTATTCTTATACTGAATTTCTGCAATACTTAAAATATGAATGCATACTTATACATATCAATATCTATATCTATATATCTCTATCTATCTATCTATCTATCTATCTATATCTATATCTATACCTATATCTATATATATGGTATATTCTAAATTGTATTGAAGTTTGTTATGAGGAAAAATCTTTTAACATGTTAAGATGAGATTTAAACAACTGACCCAAATAGGAAAAATTTTATGTTTGTTACTATTATTGTGTTTTATTAAACTCTCCCCAACCATAGAGAAACTAGAAGTAAATATTTATATATTTCTTTAATTTGTAAAATATACTATTTTTTTTCAACAACCCTGTTTTATTTCAATGTGTATGTAGATGATGTATCCTTTAGGCAAGTGTAAAATTATAGATTCAGAATTTATGCGTTCAAAATGCCCCTTCTACCACTGACAGATACGTTAATCACCAGAAATATTTATCACTTTTATTGACATAGTTGACAGACAGCAGACTGCTATTGTCTTGAAAGAATAAGGCTGCAGAAACCTGTCATAATTCAATCGAACGACATTTGTCATATCAGGGCAATGAAATAGCTTCAAATACCCTTGAGTTTACCTAGTTTGGAAATAACTACTTTGACTAAACACAGAATATTTGCTTCAGCAAAGGGATAGGCTGAAATATCAATATAATAAACACTTCATCCCACTCCAAATTTCATGAACTATTTTCACTAGTTACTTTTCTGCTTTGTGTGATATAACATTCTATAGAAACAACATACTGGGGACAGGCTTATTTTGACATCTGGTTTCAGATGGTTGTTGGCAGAGTTCCTTGGCCCCATGCATTGGGGTGGACACGTTTTAAGCTGAGTTTCTTCATTAATGAAGATAGGAGAGAGAAGCTGACTGCAGTCCTCATATTACCCTCAAGAGACAATCTCAGTCATCTTTGCTTTCTCCAATTAGGCCTTAACTTCTGAAGCAACTTGTCTCAACAGTGCAACGAGCTGTGGACATGTCTGTGTGGAGTACCTTTCATATTAATGTCATGGCACTAATTTTAGATTTGAAATCATATATTGTAAAAGGACTTATGCAAAAATTTAATTCAATTTCTTAATTTTATAGATGAGAACATCTAAGTTTCACAGAGGTTTAATTGTTTTTGAAGGACTCAACAGCTGTGTAAGGGCTGAGTGTAGCTATAATACATGACTCATGATCTACTAAATACAATATTCGCTGTGCATGAATTAAACTTAATTATTTTCAGGTGTAAGAACATAATTTAAATGATTGACACTTTTATCTTTATGAGATTGTTTTTTGTATAAGTGGAAAAAACTTAAACAGTAGATAGAAATGCACTTGTAATATTTGGGGGGGGGTGAACTGTTCTGTGAAGTTTATATAAAGACTTGTATAATTTGCTTTAGTCATTAATCCTGGAAAGTAATTCTTACAGAATTTAGAGAAGCATTTACCCCATAAATTTTAGTGGTTTGATTACACCAGTAAGAGGAGCTTTATAGGGTAAAAGGAAAATTATAATGAAATATACTTAGAATATAAAACATGAATATAAAATGTAAGTTTTAAGATGTGGATTCCTTCCAGACTAATGTGGCTTGATCATGCCAGACCGCCTGAAACAGAGTACAAGCTGATCCTACATTCAAAACAGCTGGACAAAACAGCCCTACAGACTACAGCTAGGATATCTGAATCTTCTTCGAATCCCCCAAGACAGCGCCCTTACCAGCAGGAAGTAGTTTGGAAAGAACGACGCCCAAATTCCCAAATATTGTGTATAAATGTTTGTTTTCATTTAATTGGACTGTTATATAAAATTAAATAAAATTATATAAAAGAAAGACAAACATAATTATAGCTACATTTCTACATAATGGTCAAAGAGATGCCATAGTTCTTTTGAGTTTTGATGTGTGACTCAAGAGAATTTTATATTTCTAATTCATGCTGTTATTTTTCTTGTTGGTAGAAAATGTAATTAGCTGGTACTGTTGTTTAATTCTATTTTTAGTAAAAACAGATTTACTTGTCTCTAAGGGGTAGCTGGGAGTATGTATTTATTTATTTCACTATGATATCACACCTATGAATTTCTAGGTATTCTGTTTTACAACATGTTTATTTACCATATAGCCTGTAGCCTGGCTTTAAGATTTGGAATCGCTCTTCCTTAGCTTGAATGTTCACATTGTCCAAAATTTGTATCATGTTAAATGTGTGGACATTTGTCAGATTGCTTAGTTCATAAAGCACTTGCCCTACAGTCATAAGTATGAGTCCAGATCTCCAGAACACATGTTAAAGCCAAGTATATAGCCAATTTTGACCCAAGGGCATGAGGAATGAGGAGGAGATCACTTTTATTTGTTGACAGCTAGTCTAGCCAAATAGTGAGCTGAATTTTTACTGAGGGACAATGTACAAAATAAAAAGAACTATAGAAAAAGACATCTGTTGACCTTAGGCCTCAAGTGGGCACACAGAAAAGTACACAATGTTTTGTTAAATTAATATAATACTAATAACAGTAATGAAAAAATTAATGTTTACTACTATTTTGATACAGTGGGGCTAAACTCCTCTAAGTCCTTTTCGTACAAATTTGAGGAGAAACCATAATGTTTTATAGGAATATTATAATATCATGACATTGGCCATTTTAGAACAAACCTTCTAAGTATACACAAATATCCTTACTTTATGAACCTCTGTTCTTTATGTAGAACCTGGAGGTAGTAGCTTCAACACTGGACTTATCCATAGGAACTAACACAAAGTGACTTGACTTAACTGTAAGAAAAATACATGATTTGTAATCAGAAATAAATTCACAAGTCACATATATAATACCCTTCTGTTGTTTTGCATCAATCACACAACCAGTTGATGTTAATTAATATGTTATACTAACAAAGCCATATGCTGCTGCTGTAGGTATTGAAGTTATAGAATTTAAGTGAAAAAGGATGAGCTTGTTATCACAGATTCTTATTTTTGGTGTGAAAATAACAAAATGAGATGTATATTTTATTTCTTCTAGAATCTCAAAGATAATGCACATTAGTCTTAATAAATATAAGAATTTTATTTATTTATATTTAAAAGAAACACTACCCATTAAACAAATGTGTATGCTTTATTTTATTTTTAAATTTCACCAAAGTTAAAAGATGAGAAATGTATTCTTTCTGATCTGGTGATAAAGCTGTGTTCAGATGAATGTCATTATAACTCCATGAGTTGTCATTTTGTCTTCTATTAGATTATACTTGAGGATTAAATATTTGGTGTCTCCAAATACAGATGAGATAATCTGAAAACATTTATGCATCATAAATACTTTTGCTATTCCATAGTTTCTTCTCTCTTCTTGAAAATCATCTTGCCTTGTATTTTCTAAGTTATTCTGGATTATTTAATTGTTGATATAGAATGTAGTGTTTTTCAGAAGACTTAATCATGTGTTCCAACAGCAGAAGTATAGATTTCATAGGACATGACATTCAAAGTAGGCCACAAAAGAAAATCATGTGAGGGAAGCCAGGGATTGTGACTTTTTCATTTTCAAGATGTCATATATGTCAGAAGAATATGTTTAAGACATGAACTTTTTGTATGAAGATTGTCAAACAAGAGATACCAATGAGTATGATATGAGGATGACCTGAGAAGTTGAGACAATTAACATTTTCATTTTTAAAGTTGCTTCCTGGTAAACACACCAATTGATGGATGAATGAATGAATGAATGACTAGATGCATGAATGGATGAAGTGGTCAATCTGTGTGTGTAATGTTAATCTTTAGGGAACCTTTGTCTTAGCAAATTTGACTAGTTATTTTTCTTCTCTGTGTTTATCTTTAAAAGTAGCTAGGCTAAAAAATGTCCAGTTATTTCATTTATGACTTTAAATTTACAAGTATAAATATAATATCATTTTTACATACATACACACATATAATCTGTTGATTCCTTTAGTGTTACCCATAGGAATGACCACTTGGTGATGGATGACTGTCCTTGTTAAGGCTACTGTTGCTGTGATGAAATACCATGGCCAAAAGCATTTGACTCCCACTTCCATATTGTAATCCATCACTAAAAGAAGTCAGAACAGGACCTCAATGAGGACTGGAACCTAGAGGCAGGAGCTGGTGAAGGTTCTATGGAGAGGTGCTGCTTACTGACTTGTCATAATGTCTTGTTCAGCCTTCTTTCTTATAGAAGCCAACAGAACCTAAGACCACCATCCCAGGGATGGCACAACCCGAAATAGTTTGGGCCCTCCTCTAGCAATCACTGATTAAGAAAATGCCCTACAGACAGATCTCATGGAGGTGTTTTCTCAATTGAGATCCCTCCTTTCAGAAGACTCTAGCTTGTGTCACATTGACACAGAACTATCCAGTAATATAGACAATTAAGGGCATCATCCATGTGGAAGAATGGATTCTTTCTAACTCGGCAGTCACTACTTGCCTGTAGCCTTTCATCTACATAAGGGGCTTTGTGGAGATTTCCCACATTCTCACTGATTTAAATACAGATAGCCCATATACTCATATATTTGCATGGTTAGTCATGAGGGATTAAGAGGAGTGTATCACTGCAGAGAGAGGGTGGTGGCTATTGAGGTTTCAAAAGAACTCACTATGCCCAGTCTCTCTCCCCCTGATGCCCGTGGATCCAGATGTAGAACTCTTAGATACTTCTCTTGTGCCATGTCTGCCCATGGGCCACCATGCTTCCACTATAGACTGATAGACTAAACCTCTGAAACCAAAAACAAGTACCAATGAAATGCTTTGTTTGGTAAGAGTTGCATTGATCATGGTGTTTCTTCACAGAAACAGCTCAGTGACTATGACAGCACACCAGTTGTCATTATTTGAAACTTGTTTGGTTATAATACTGTATGGTTCATGGGTTCAGCCTTTCTGTACTATATGGAAGACAGTCTCACAGCAAATATCCTGACCCCCTGACTCCTTGAATTTTCTTGCTCCTTCTTCGCTAGCCTTAGGTGTAGGGATTGGGTTGTAGATGTTTCATTTAGGGCTGGGCACCCTGTAGTTTTGATCAATTGTGGCTTTCAGTAATGGTTTCTATCTACTGCGGTGGTTGTCAACCCTTCTAATGCCATGACTCCTTAATGCAGTTCTTGAGGTTGTGGTAATCTCCAACCACAAAATTATTTTCATTTCTACTTTCATAATTGTAATTTTCCTACTGTTATGAATCATCATATAAACATATGATAGGCAGGATGGTTAGGTAATCTCTGTGAAAGGAATATTCAATGCCAAATGAACAAAAAGTGACTCACAGATTAAGAACCACTGATGTCCTGTGAAATGAAGTTTAGAAGGGCTGAGAGCTATGCTTTTCTGTGGGTCTAAGGATAAGTATTTAGAGTGCAGTTAAGAACTATCCTGGCTAAGGAAAGTGATAATTACACGTTCTTCTCTATGTTCCATGCCTTCATCAGAAATGAGTAATTGACTATGTTTCCAAAACCAAACATGAATTACCTCCTACAGAGAGGACCTATGTCCAATTAGACAGCTGTTGTTTACTGCCAATAGATAAATGCCATCAGAATTGTGGTGATATTGCTGGTTATGACTATTGATTATTTTTCTCTCTTGGCAGCTTATACAGAAGCGTAATAATCGACTAGAGATTGTCCTGAGTGGCAAGGCTTCCAAGTTGATTACAACTTGCCCCCTCCGTGTCCTGTATCTGAACTGTGTGGTCTCTTCAGCAAATAGGGACCTACCTTTAAATTGTAGCAGGCAACCAAAGGGCAGTGGCAATACCCTATATTTCTTGGAAAGTCTCTTGGGTTCTCCAGACCAACAACATGAAGGGAAGTTTCTCAGGCCTTGCTCTATTTTTATTTTTCTCAATTGAATATGAGTTAACTATAAGTCTTTGGTGAAGTATTATCACTTGAAATAGCACTGTTTAATTTTATATGCACATACAGGCAAACGTATGCATTTGGTATGTTATATGCAATTTTAGGTAAATATAAAATCAAGAAAAATGATTCATTCTGTTTTTCACCCATCCTTTGCAGTATTTACTGTTCCTCTTACCTTCTTTGTATTGCTCTCCTTCCTTTGTTAAAGAGCCCTCCACCTTGTTTTTGCCGTTTTCCCTTCACAGCTCCTATATCTAAAGCTCCCTCTCCTCTGTCACCACCTCCTTTTGCCTTCCTGGTTTCTGTGCTCACTCCTGTTTATACAATCACATCTAAAGATTCAGTACTAGTGTACACAATAAGAACACACATGTAGCATTTGTCTTTCTAGGTCTACATTTCATCTCTTAATGTATTTTCTAATTCTATTAATTTAACTGCAAATTTCACAATTTCTTTTTCTTTACAGCTGAATCAAATTCCATTATGATATTTATCATATTTTTGTTTCCTATTCATCAGTTGAATGCCATTTAGGTTATTTCCATTTCCTAGCCATTGTAAATAGCGTGGCGATGAACAGAGATGTAAAATTATCAGTGGGGTAGATAGGATACAGACTTCTTTGAGCATACGCCAATGAATAATATAACTGAGGTATATGGTATATATAATTTTAGCTTTTAATAATTCTGTGCAGATGTGGGTCTGTCTTCACCTCAGGGACTCTTTGCCACTGGTCTGCAAGGGAAGAAGGAACAGAAGCAGTTAACCAGGTTCAGAAGGCTTATGGTGTACAATGGAAGTAGCTTTCAAGGATACTGCTTTAGTGTTACAGCACAATTTTTGTTCAAAGTGATGGGAAAATATAGGATGGGAACAGCATCTAATTTAGGTGGGATATCACCCAATTTTATTTGTCACACAGTCCTACCATAAATCTGGGAGCACAAAACCTATATATCATAGGGGCAGCATGGGGAGAGCATTTGCTGGGATCTGTGTTCAAAGTCACACCTGAAATAGGTCAGAAATCCTGGACTTAGGGATAGCTTACAGATAAGGTCAGGCCCTCAAGCTTAGACATAGTATCCAGGTAGTGAGGGAGAAAACACCTCTGGATAGGGAGTCCTCCATTTTGTGCTGAGCTCGGGATAGATGTCTGGACCTGGTGGACAGCCTTAAGTACAGGTACTCCAACACACAGGTACTCCAACACATTCCCTATCAGCAGTGAATGATAGTTTCCTTGCCCCACATCCTGACCAGCATTTGTTGTCAGATTTTCTCTTTGTCTTAGCCCTTCTGATTGGAATAAGGTGAAATATCGCAGCAGTTTTAATTTGCATGTCCTAATTGCTAATTGAACACTATATAAGTTTTGGTACCCCTTCGGTTTAATTTTCAAATGTTTGATGGCTCATTTCTGATAATAAATGACTTTTTTCTTATGCATGGAATGAATTTGTGTTTATAGGAAGCTTGCCCATATCGTCATTGGTGTTTGCTTTATGATGTGCAGAGTTTGAGTGTACTTGGCAAAATCAAAGAAAGAGAACGTGAGTCATTTTTCCAGAGATAATTCATTTTTTTAAAAACAAATTCAGTTTTAGTTATGCTACATTTCTCTGAAATAATTATACAGAAATTATACTGCTCCATTTTAGTGTAAAAATAGTGGATTTCTTTTGAACATTATATCACTAGATCTAAAATTTCAAAAACCATAAACCTACCTGTATAATGCCTGTGTCATTTTGTTGTTCACATGAGAGGTCTTTAAATGCCATAGATACTCAGGGCAGACATTCCCTCCTTTGCATAAGGAGTTGATATGTGGTTAGCTTACTTTAAGAACAAAAATAAAATCATCCCAGACAGACAGTTGTATTAAGTACTACTTATCAGAAGTGAAAATGCATGGGAACTCTTTCAGAAGAAACAAGGAAGTGCCTGGATAGGATATAGTTATGTTACAGTGAAAACATAATATAGATGAGTCCTTGTTCCTTGATCCCCCCAACACTCATCCTTAAGAATGGCCATACTTTATTTTAAACAAAATTTTTATGTATTTGTTTATATATTCTTATTTTACATACTTATCTCAGTTCCCTCTCCTTCCATCCTCCCATGGCCCACCCCTACCCCCGTGCCATTTCCCATCCACTTCTCAGGAAGGGTGAGGAAGAATGGCCATGCTTTTATGTTCATCTTCCAAAGCTGGATCATGAAAGATATATATGCCAACATGATGGCAATGATGTTCTTTGCAAACTTATATGTTTATTCTGCTTTGTAAGTAAGTTATTGAAGTCAAAGAAGTGTGAAACACTGTTTGAATGAGTAGTTGTATTTCTCCCAGGAGGTATGGTCTATAATCTTTTTATTCACTGAGGACATGATATGATTTTAGAAATGGTAAGTTGAAGTATTCCACAATACTCTGACAAGTGATTATGAATACCTTTATTTGAGTATTTGTTTTCAAGGTTAGACAAGTACATGCTTAGCTTGCTTTAAAAGAAATAAAATACATTTCCTAAAATGTAGTTTTTCAGTTCTCAATTGTGATAGTTTGAATAGCAATGGTCTCCATAGGCTCATATATATGAATGTGAGTTCCCCAGTTGTTGAAACTGTTTGGGAAGGATTAGGATGCATGGCCTTATTGGAGGAAGTGAGTTACTGGTGGTGAGCTTTGGAGTTTCAATTGGCCACACCAGCCTCAGTGTCTCTCTCTTTTTCCAACTTGTGAGTCAGAATATAAACCCTCATATACAATTCCAGTTCTATGACTACCTATCGGCTGCTTTGCCACCATGATCATCACATATTCAATCTCTGACACTATAAGCAAGCTCCCAAATAAGTACCTTTTTTATTAGTTACCTTGGTCATGATGAGTCTTCACAAAAATGGAAAAGTCACTAATTGGCATATCTTCCATTGGAATGACAAGATTTCATGTGTAGCATTATAGTGTCATTATTAGAGAAATGAAAATGTCAAGGAGGGGGGTTAAATGAGTATAAAGGTTTCTTTAATGCTGGAAATGTTAATAGTCCCATCAGAAGCATGGCACAGATTACATCATAATCTTTATCTTGTACTATACATGGAAGGATAAAGCACAGACATAATAAAAACTAGTACTGAATAACAAGTTATTTAAAAACTACTGAATGCTATACAAAAGATCCTTTGGGGCCTGCCTCATTTGAGGATCGTTAGAGTCATATGTAGTAGGATTGTTAACATCAGTTTGTATATGAAACAGACAACTTAGAAAACCTTACCCAATCCAAATTACATACATACATTGATGACATTATCACACTTTAGGCATCATTAATAGAATTGAGGCTCTTAACTAACTTTCTTGCAAGCTTGTACCTACGAAGAGGCACATTCTAGATAATACTTATTCTGTTTTTTTTAATAAGAAGTATAGGTAATGAAAGATAGAGTTATCTTTGGTGATATTTGAAATATATGTTTTAAAGACAATGAAAGTATATAAACAAGAGATTATTTGACAAGAATTGTCTTGGAGAGAGCATTCTCGTAAGACTAATTTTGATAAAGGAGATTCTCATTTTCTTGAATATGACTTTTTGATTATTGAATTCCTGGATGTGTTTCTCCTTGTTGATTTGGCTACTTTTCATATATAATTCTCTCAATAAGGAAAAAAATGACTACACTACAATATACTTACAGAAGTAATAATAATAGCAACAGCCAAAATGCAACACAATCTGCATGTCAAGGTCCTTGTAATATAAATTGCATAACTTTTTTTGAATCTTATCCTTTTACTTATGGAAGAAACACACATACAGAAAGATATAAGCAAGTATGCAAAACTAATACTCTGAGAACTAAGATAAGTCTTCAGCGTTCAGAAACAGAGTGAGAGATGATACTGAAGATGTTTGTGCAGTGACTCCAAGATTTCAGAAGACATACGTATGAAGATTATGGATAGAACATGTTTTTTGTTTGTTTGTTTATTGGTTTGTATGGGGGTGGAAGGAACAGTTGGATAGAAAATACCATCTATAAAGCTGAAACCTCCAATAGGCTAAATTCTTAGTAAAATTGCAAGAAAAAAACAAAAACAACAACAAAAAAGTAGAACCACTGCAGTACCCTTGTTGGCTTGAATACAGATACGTACCTGTTTGTCATTGTAAATATTGTTTCCAGATAAAGAGGGAAATTACAATAATTATCGTATTTAAAAACCATCACAACCATTTAATGCTGACTTTACCCTGTGAGAGGATCTGAGTATTTTTCTGCTACTTCAAGGAAAAATTATGGTCATGACATCTTCAATTGCAATTTAGGTACTTGAAAAAAGATGAATATGTTTCTGCTTTATGTGGAGAATTTAAACTATTATAAGTATAAAAAATATGGTAGGTACCAAAATAACAATACTATGAACCATCATAACACTCTCACTTAGATTCCTGCCATATTATGGCTCTAGTTTGGGATTTTTCTGGGACTCGAGTTTGTGAATGAATCTGTCTCTGTGTCTGTATTTGTTTCTTGTTCCTTTTCCTGGCTCTTTTCTTCTTTTTGTTTGTTTTGTCATGTTTTGATCCATTTGTCTTTATCTTATTTTATTTTATTATTAGAAACCTGTGTGTTTAGTAATCAGAGACAGAAAGGGGGTGGATACAGGCAGGGAGGGGGGCTGAGGATTAGAGGGAGGGGAAAGTGTAATCAGAATCTAATGCATGAAAAGATCTATTTTCAATAAAAAATAATATTCCATAATCTACCATGCATAGTGCCACGCCTCTTTCTTTTTTTGGGCTGAAACGATAGGTACTGAGTGGATAAATAGCTCAATCTAAGAAAATTGTTAAGTGTTAAGAAATAAAAGTATATATTTAGCAGAGTAAATTACTGTTTAAAATTAGTTTTTATTTAAATTGATAACAATCTTAATTATGTACCCATCCCATTTCCCTCTCTCTCTTGTCCTCTCAATCCCTCCGCCATCCCTCCATCCCATCCCCCATTCACTCCTCTGGGAGGATGAGGCCTCCCATGGGGTACTAAATTTCTTAAATATTAATAACATAGAAAATATTCTCAGACTACAATTTGGGAAATTTACACTAGTCTATGAGTTATCATTGAGTCAAAGTTTAATAAATGTTTTAGGAAGAAGAATGAATATTCTTGAAGCCAGTTTAGGAAAACCCAAAGAAATCAGCAAAAATTATTTAGCTAGTACAAATGTAAAATTTCTTGAATGTATAAACCAATAAAGAAGTCTTGTCTGTAAAGCTACAACCACTTAGCACGAACTGAAAAGTTTTTACCAAGCCTCTTCCCTTGTGGCTGTGGGATCTACTTAGAAGAGGAGGCAGAAATAAGAGCCAGAGGAGGTGAATGATTCTAAGGAAAACACTGACTGATACACATCTTAATTAACAGAGACAGAAATGGAGCCACACAAGAGCAGCACAGATTCAAACCAGACAAAATCACAAGAAGAAGGGAAGGTGGACACAAAATACCATTTCTTACTAAGAAAGTATTTGCAATTGATAGCTAATCTGAAAGGGAAAATCAATTTTTGCCAATGTGTGACATTGGGTATATGAAACTTAACCCAAGCAAGCCACAAGGCCAGAAGTAGTTGGACAACACAAAATGAACTCCATGTTTTTGTTTGGGTATTTTCCGTCTTACTGGTGTTTTTTTTCTTTTTCTTTTTTTTTCCAACTTGAGTGAAAGAGAGAAAGAGAACATGGCATCAGGCAGAGAGAGAGAGTGACAAGGACCTGGGAAGAACTGAGGTTTGAGGTGGGGGAAGGACATGTTAAAATGTATTTTATGAAAAAATTGATGAATATATATATATATATATATATATATATATATATATATATATATATAATGTATCATATGGACACAAATAAATACTAGCTGAATGTAGCACATATAGTCATAGGACACTTACAGGAAATAAAATAATTATTATCTCCTGCATTCTTAATCCTCTGAATTGAATTTTGCTAATATGTATGATGTAATTTCTAAAGCAACAACAACAAAAAAAAAATAGAAATAACAGTTTCCACACTTAGAGAGGGCAAATTGCAGACAGAGAAACATGTAGTGGTTCTGCCAAGGATCTTGGGTAGATTATATGTCCTTGTATGTAGAAATAAGATTTTAAAAGCAATACAGAATTGGAAGAAACTTTGAAGTTTAGAAGTGAAAATTAGCGATCATCCTGGTTATATATTAGTAAAACCAATAAATATTCATTATAACTTAACCTCTATAATAATATAGTTCATAATAAATGACATACAAGTTCATCATTTAAAAATATACAAATTAAAGAAATTATGATTTGTTCACATACAGATTATTTTTATTTTGAAATACCATATTAAATATTTTTTCTGATATTTATGGTATTTAAAAATTTAAATATATTTATATTATTCATATATTGATTGAGTATCTGCTCCACTGAATTTTGACTTAAGGTCTCATCAAAGCTTGGTTTCTAGTTCCTGGGAGTCCATAGACATCACAGAAATGTTGGGGAATTCTTGGGCTCACATGCACATCTTGTTATCTTCTTATGAGAGATATAGTGTGAAATGGTTGCATAAGTAGTAAGGTGTTGTAAGACTTAAGGCAGTTCAGCTGCTCCAGGTATATACATCCATTTTCTCACGCGATTCTTCTAAATGAACATTTTCTTTTCCTTATCATGCTAAAAAAAGTAGACAGAATAAAGAAAGCAGAATGTGTACTTGCATTTTCCTGATGTTGTATATATCTGGCATTTTTCTAAAACGAATAATAAAATAGCATGGGGTCTTTATGCTTACAAACATTCAACCTGAAAGTAAAGCCTTTTAGGGAGCAGTGGTGTGACACAATGCCTGTGATTTACTTTGGAGTTATGCCCATAACTCCCATTAGTAATAATGAAAGCTAATGACATGTCTTATGTGATCTGACAATGCCTTCAATATTTGGAACTGCTTTCTGGGGTAGAAGCTATTTAGTGTTGTCAGTTTGTAATTATAAATTGTACAAACCCTATGCATGGTACGTATTTTGCCAACAAGGATTAACTTGGCATCTAAAAGATGCTTCGTTCTCAGAGTCCACCGAAAGCAAAATCTGCTGTAGAGTAGCTAGGCTACTATGAAACAGGTTTTATTGTTTTCATCTTTAATGGATAGGAATGTGTCCATAGATGTCTTAAAGTTTAAGTTATCATTTACTAAGTTCAGCCTCAAATAAGGAGATAATGTGAACTCAATTAAAAGATCTATAGTTACCTTGAGCTTGAACTGTCACTAACTTTAAATGTTTGTACAGCTCTCCAAAATTAGCAATTAATTCTATAGTTCAAAAATTTAGGATTAAATAAAGTTGTGAAATGTGTTCAACATGTTCTGAGAAATAACTTTGTTTCGTTGGTGGATTCCTGTGCCCTGCTTGTTATCCTGAGCTTGAACTGTCACTAACTTTAAATGTTTGTACAGCTCTCCAAAATTAGCAATTAATTCTATAGTTCAAAAATTTAGGGATTAAATAAAGCTGTGAAATGTGTTCAACATGGTCTGAGAAATAACTTTGTTTCTTGGTGGATTCCTGTGCCCTGCTTGGTAAAATGAATTAAATAATCTGCAGAGTAATTTTAGTGAAAAATCCATTTTCAAGAACCTCAACAGAAATTCACCCGGACACCCACCTCTTTCTAATTACTCCCCTGCAGCTACTCTTAGCACTCACTTCAGAACCTTCTTACAAGCATTCTTTTCCATTTTCCAATAATCAGCACTTGCTAACAAGCCAGTTTTAGAAATCATGTTCTTTTCTTTATATATAGTCTCAACACCGCATTAAATTCTTTATTCATTTCTTTTCATTTCATTGTTCATCCTATGATCTGGGCATTTTGATGTCATAACTCATAATTCTATAGACCTGCTCTGTGTTCAGTCATTATGTCCCACATGAGTGATGACATAGATATCGGTCAATAAATACTTTTTTGGCTTAATGTAAAGAAAAAGAAAAAAAAAAAAAAAAAAAAGAAAGAAAAAAGAGCCATTAATGACTAAACCAGGTACTTGTACCCTTTTTTAAAAAAAATATCTATCAGTCTGGGGGACTGATTATATTTGTGGTTTTTGTACTTTGTTTAAATATGATGTCTACTTTTGACTTCTAAATTTTAAAATAAAGTAATAACACTTTTATTCCACCACATGAAATTATGAAATTGAAAAACTGATCAACATTCTATGCATTTTATTGATGCTTTTTGTTTATATCTAATATAACGAAGTTCCATATTTGATTTCACTGATTTACTCCTTATCTAAAAAATGAAATATGGTCATCCTTACAGCAAATTTAAAGTGAACTTCAATTTATATTATGCCTTTTTAAAGGCTATCGCATTTTATTTTAAAATAAGATTTATTGTTAAATTGTTATAAAATATGCCGATTAAATATTTTGATTTAAATGTTAATCATTTAAAATCTAATTAATAAATAGTGACAAAATGTCATAGGGATGGGATTCTCTTAAAGATACTTTACTATGTGGTGATGAAGTTTGGCTCAAGAAAAGTTGGTAGTATTTAAAATAACAATGCTGTTTCATTTCCATTACCAAATATATGCTTTTGTTAATCTAAAAACATTTTGTGTAGCAAACTTTGGGCTCTTTGTTGGTACGTTAACACATTTTGTTGCAATCCTGATAATGACTCTATTTAAAATGTTCAATTAATTCTAAAGAAAAGATAATATTTAGGTTATACTTGTTTATAAAAGTAACGAAATTTAAGTGCTTTGCATGGGTAGATTTCTAGTATTTGTATAGTCTACCTGTTTATCTTAGGTTGGCATGTAATTCAAGTTGTAGCCCAGACTTTGCTAGAGCTCATGATTCTCTGCCTTAGCATCCTGAGACTGTGGGCATGCACCTTCATGCCTGGCTTTAAGGACACTTTAACGCTATATGTTTTTCTAATTCTCTTGAATCTCTTGCTTTACTTTGAATTTCTTCTTTACTTTGAATTACTTCTTTTATTTTGTTTTAGATATTAACAATTGATATTATAGAAATGTGTTGTTAATTTGTAATAGTTAACAGGTATTTATCTTCTGTATAATATGTGTTTTAAATTTGGACTGTTTCCTTCTCCTTTGACATTTATTAGCATTTAATAGGTGTACCCTTTGAGGTAAGATATGTGAGGGGCGCTGAGTTCCAAAGGCAATGATCAAGCTTAACACTTAGTTGGTGCCTTGTGAATATTTACTTATTTCCTTAATAATAAAGGTACAAAAATAAACTGTTGTTCCATTAAGGGCCAGTGTGAGAGTTAGAACTTTATTCATATTTTATATAAGATGAAGTTTGTATAAAATAACAATTTGGCAATTTGATTATAATTTCATCCCCACACATGGGTGCAGGAACATGAAACACTGGTATATGAGATGATTTGTCCCAATAATCAAGTTATGCAATAGAAGATTTCAAATTAACAAACAAGTATTACTCCATGTCACAAATGTAGTGTAGTTGACCTATGTATGATTAGAGAGGTAATGATGTTTTCCACCACTAATTTGAAATTTTGAGCATCTTTTCATTAACTAGTTCTCAATTATTTTTCAAATTTTTAATTGTAAAATCTGATTTTAGTACAGGATTATAGACCTACCATGATAATGGTAAGCTAGAATGTATGACAGAAAATATGTCAAATGTATGTAAACATAAAACATTAAAACATACAAATTGCTAAAATCAAGTGAGGTTTTAACATTTTCTGAAGGTATATTCTGTTTCTATGATAGAACTGAATTTATTAAAATATGAAGTTGACTGACTTTTCAGAAATATTTTAATCCAATCTAAGTGAATTTTTAATAGGCATTAAATTAATATGATTTAATGTCTATATCTAAGCTAAGAATAATAAAAATGTAAATACATTTCTTTGGGTAACAGTCTTACCATAGATGACTGATATAAACAACTTCATCATTAAATAAATAACAGAAAGACTGAAGAATTATTTCTAATTCAGTTTTCTTCAGTGATTGCTCTTTTTTTTTTACTTAGATTAGAAAGTTCCCTCTCCCTCTCATCCTCACATGCACCTCCATCTACCCCCACCCCATCCATCCTCTTTTTGCTCTCCAGGAAGGGCAAGGCCTTCCATGGAGGACTGTCAAATTTTGTCACATCATATGACACATGTTTCTAGGCTGAGAGAGTATCCCTCTATGGGAAATGTGCTCCCATTGTTCATTCATACACTAGGAATTAATGGTGTTCCACTACCTGAGGCCCCATAGACTGTACAGGCCTCCTAACTGACATCCATATTCAGGTGGCCTGATTAGGTACTATGCTGGTTTCACAGCTGTCAGTCTGGGGGACATGAGTTACCCCTTGTTCAGGTCAGCAGTTATTGTGGGCTTCCCCAGCTCGTTCTTCACCCCTTTGCTTATCACTCCTCCATCTCTATAACTAGATTCTAAGAGTTTAGCTCAGTACTTAGCAGTGGTCTCTGCTGCTTCCATCAGCTCCTAGATGAAGACTGTCAGAATGGTTTCTTCTAGTTCCATCCAAATACCTGTGAGTTTCATGATTCCATTGTTTTCCTCCCCCCACACCCACTTAGTAGTACTCCATTGTGTAAATGTACCACATTTTCTTCATCCATTCTTCAGTTGAGGGACATCTAGGTTCCTTTCAGGTGCTGGCTATTACAAATTATGCTGGGAATTTATATGGAAAACAAAAAACACAGGATAGCCAAAACTACCCTGTACAATAAAGGAACTTCTGGGGGAATCATCACCACTGACTTCAATCTCTACTATAGAGCTATAGTAGTAAAAATATCTTTGCTCTGTTTTTCTTTTAGTGGAAATGAAAATGTGTTTTCTCATGTAATATATTTTGGTTAGTGTTTCCTCCTCCAATTCCTCCAAGGGTCCCCTGCCCACATCTCCTGCCATCTGAATTTACCCCCTTCTTTTTTGTTTTTTCTCTGGAAAACAAACAAGGATCTAAAGAGTAATTATAAAATAAGATGAAAATATACTGGAATCGAACAAAACAAATAGAAGGAAAAGAGCAAAAGTAAAGCACAAGAAATACACATAGAGACATTAATTCCATAAACAAAAACCTAGAAGACATAATATACATGCAAAAGATTTGTAAGGGAAAAAAGCCACAATAAAACTTAATGATACAAAGAACCTTCAAAGATGAGTTTGTTTTGGATTAGCTTCCTACTACTGGCAATGAGACATGCCCTTGAGTGTGGTTTGTATCCCAAGTTAAATTTTCACTTGCAAGTGCTTGTTTCTGGGTTAGGGGTAGGGACATGTGTTCACTTGTTCTTTCCGCTTTAGGACACCATCTGTTGTGCCTGTGCAGGTCCTGGGCATGCTGTGTCAGTCTCTGTGAGTTCATATGTGCTCCAGTCCATCTATGTTTAGAGGGCTTTTTTTCCTTCTTTTCCTCCATCCCCTCTGGTTCTTACATTCTTTCCACTTCCTCGTCTGAAGTGTTTTCTGAACCCTGAACAGCCAATTTTGATGGAGTCACTTCATTTAGGGCTGAGTGTTCTGAGCACTTGCTCTCTGCCTATGGTCTGATTGTGGGTCTCTGTATTTCTTCTCACCTGCTGCAGGAGGTAGATTCTATGATGATGGCTGAGCAAGGTACTGATCTGTGAGTATAGCTGAATGTCATTAGGAGTCACCTCACTAATATTTTTTTCTTTGTAGAACAATAAGCAGTATTTGAGAATATTTTATTTTCCCCATGTCTCTGGACTATCTAGTCACATGAGCAGCATTTGGATAGGTTGCATGGAGTGGGCCTTCAATCAAGCAGATATTGGTTGGTAACTCATACAATTTTGTGCCACTCTTTTAATAGACACCTTGTAGGCTGGCCATCATTGTACATAAAAACATTTATAGTTCAGTTGTTGTTTAGCTTTCTCTTTTACTAATTTGCAGTATAGCTTCCAATACCATGAACACATAGTTGTAAAGGCTTTAGATAGGCACCGAGTTGACTACATATGTTGTGTAGGTAGTATTTCCAGAAATACAATCTCACCATCAGAAAATTATCCTCCTAAATGTGTGGGGTTTTTGTCTTCTTTTCATTTTATTTTACATATTGATTCTAGTTCTCCCTCCCTACCTCTTTCCCTTTCTGCCACCCCCCCCGTGCCCTCTGACCACCCTCCCATCCCACTCCTGATGATGCCTTGCAGGAGTGGTCATCTAAATCTGTCAAGTCATTTGCAGTAGGGACTTAGCCTTCCCTCCTGCCTCTAGGCTAAGGGAGTATCCCTCCATGGGGAATGTGTTCCCAAAGTCCTTTTGTGCACCAAGGATACATCCTGGTTCCTCTACCCAAGGTCCCTTAGACTGCCCAAGCCTTCTAACTGAGACTCATGTTCAGGGCGTCTGAGTCAGTCCAATGCTGGATTCCCAGCTATCAGTCTGGGGACCCATTAGCTTTTCCTTGTTCAGGTCAGCTGTCTCTGTATGTTTCTGTAGCCTGGTTTTGTCCTGTGTGGGTTATTTTTTTTTACACAATAATTTCCAAATTGATAACAGAGCCTGAAGCTTTATGCAAGCTTCATATTTCTAAGATTTAGTATTAATTAAAAATGGAGATTAGACACTATTTTACAATTAACTCTGAAATCTTTATAGTAATATTTTTTCAATTACTTCAAATATATAATATATTATAGAAAATATGGTAATTTAAAGATAATTAACATCTAATTGTTAATTGTGTGCTATATATATATATATATATATATATATATATATTCACTAATACAATATTGAGGTAATATATAATATAATACAGCATTGAGCTAACCGGCAGAGGTAAGAATACTTTGTAGGCCACTCCTTTTAAAGACATTTAGGTTTAACTGAGATGGAGAAGGGGAAAATGAGTTCTTACCCTTCTCTTTGTTGTAGCTTACTGAGTTTTAAAGACAATTTTAAATCTTTGACATCTATCAAGAGGCATCATTTTGGGGGAGATGTTCAAGCTTCATGTGATTAAACAAAGTAACAAATGGATTCCATTCTTTAGACATTCAGTTTACAATTACATTTCCTTGAATGGTTCTCAGAGACGTTGCATTGCATTGCTCCAAATACAACTTTTTAAAAGTAATCTTCAAAGAGTTTTGCTGGTTAAAAGGGTAGTTAGTAACATCACATATTTTCTGTTTTTTTGTCTTAATCAAAATTTCTTATGTTCTTTGAACTTCTTCCTAGTTTTGTATTTAGTGAAAGTTTGACTTTCCTAATATCTGTTCTTTCAACTAAGCACTCTTACTCCTTCAAGTATACTCAGCTGGTCAAGAAAAGACCTGGAAAGAGGGTAAAGAAAGCATAAGCTTATCTAGAAAGTGTTAGTGGAGGATATCTTGGTTCACATTATGAAGTACCACAGAGCAAGGAGGTGTAGCTTACAGACTTACCTGTACTTTTCACAAAACTCCATCCTTCTAAATAATGTTCCCTTTATTACATACATAGTAATATTAGGTGCATATATAATGTATGCATATAAATTAAAATAGATGACTTTATAAATTGTATATATTTTAGGTTATGCTTAAGTGAGTATATTGAAACAAGCAAAAGATATTTTGTACCTTAAGATATGTATAAAACATATTTGAAAGTGTTCATAGGTCTTCTAGTAATAATGTACTGTTTATAGCTATACATCAGTGAATTAAATTTCTACATTATTAATTTCTGATTTCATAGAAAATTTTGATATAAGAAATTAAGAAAAATACATCACATTATAACTGAGGCATGATTGTGGTAGTTTTTTAGTAAGTTTCCCTTTAATATTTTTCCGTTTGAAGTATGTAAAAACAGAATGGTTTACTTTGTAAAGTAGTTCCAGTGCAACCATGAGGACTTGAGTTTAGAACTCAAGCATTTTATAAGAAATACTGGACATGATGTGCATCTATAATCCCATTGCTGATGAGGCTGAGGTGGAAGGATATCTGTGGCTTGCTCTCAACTAGTGTTGCTAAATCAGCGAGTTCCAAGTTGAATGAGAGTTTCTGTCTCAAAAAAGTAACATGGGGGAAACAATTGAGGAAGACACTCAATGTGGACTTATGACCTCTGCACACATTCATACTTCCTTGAGTACATGTGCACATCAACATTTATGTATACATACAAACATGTGCTCATATATACAATTTTGCACAAAAATAATAACAAAGAATTATGTAACCCATGTTAGGTTATGTATTGACAAGAAATAAACACAAATTATGTTAGGATATATATATATATATATATATATATATATATATATATCATAAATTAAAACTTAAATGCATCACAAGCTTTTTGAAATATATTATATACCATGTATGTGTATAAAATATACTGGGCCAGCATAGTACATTTCAGATGGCTTTATTTAATAATGGTATATTTAAACATATTACAGGAAAAGTTATACTTTATTGTATATTTCCTACTATGTTCTTTTTTAATCCATTGTAGAGTTTGTGAGTTCATACATATAGAAATAAGGATAAATTTTATTCAATTAAAGTTTCCTATAAACTTTATGCTTGAGACTAGCTCCATATGGATTCTGTTGTGTGCATACACCATCAGAAGTGTATCCTTGCACTCAATCCTGGTGGCTTGCAGAGATGAATGAGACACAGTGTTAGAAATGCAAATGTCATACTTATTTTTCATTTGGTATTGTTCGAGATAGTTATATTAAAAATATCCTGCATATTCTGCAAGCACAATGTGTTAGCGAAATTTAAATGATGGAAGGTTTTGAGACTATGTTATCTTTTAATATACTACAAGAAAATAAGTAAGTAAAGCAAGCTTCATATTGAAACTTATGTAAACACATAATTATAATGGTTATTAATTTGATCAACTGTTTTATTTGCTTCATTTATGCAATTATATATCATTATATGCTTAGGAGTCTTTTTGAAATTAAAATATTAATGTAAATGTATGAATTATATAAAATTATACCAATATTTGTTCTTTCTAAAAAATATTTAAGATGATGCTAGAATCCTTTTCCCTGGAGATGAGATTAGTATATTAAAAGTGTTCATTCTGTCTTTATGGTTTTAAATATATTGTTAACCACTCCAAACCTTAATTTGTCCCATCCACAAAGTAGAGTTAGTACATATTATTTTCTAGAAAGAGCTGTGGCTATCCAATTCTACTAAACATCTAATTACCATGACCATGGGACTCTGCTGGAGAGAATTTAAGCCACTAAAAATAATTCTTCCGTGTAAATTGGATGTCTTTAATTCACCGAACTTGTACATGAATCATTTATGGGGAGCTGAAGGTCAAATATTTTAGGAGACAATTTTATACTTCAATTATTAGAATGTGTATAGTATATTTTGAAGGAAATGGCCAGTTATCTCTCTGTCCAAACCCAGAAGTTTATGAAGAAATTGCTGAGATGATGAAAGACATTTTGCTTCTCTGTTTTTGGAAGGGGACACACAGACAGGAAATGATCCATTGAAAAGATGAAGAATCCAGGGAAACTCCCATCTATTTCCCAGTTTGTATTAATGTCAGCTTTGTTAGTCAGCTCAGTGTCCTGCTTGTAAATTCTCCAAATACCAAATGGAATTTATAATCAAATAGGAGGCAGCACACACATTTCAAATGTATCTGGATCATTTACAATTTTTTATTATTTACTCTGTGACTTAGCTTTTTTATTATGAACTATGGAATTGACTCTTGAAATGTCACCACTCTGTGAAGAATATAGTGCAAAGTGTGTAGTTTACATTTCAATCTCTCCTTCTCTCTATTTAGTTCAATTCTTTCTGAAAAGAAAGCCAGAGAACCAGTTTCAATTTATATAGTTTTATGTTTTGTTATTTTTTTAAGAAATACATGTGGGAGTTTTGCACCACATATTTTAAATTATAATTTGTTTGCTGCTCTTTTTCTGTCACTATGTAATATTTAGAAATATAAATGTAATTCATCTAAAGCAGTGATTCTCAGCCTATGGGCCTGTGGGTCTCAGTCTCTTTGCAAACCACTATTTCACATTATGATTCATAACAGTAGGAAAATTACAGTTAAAAAGTAGCAATGATATTTTATGGCTGGAGGTCACCGCAATATGAGAAACTGTGAACCATTAGGAAGGCAAGAAAGCAGTAATCACAATTTTAAAGGAATATTATGTAAGTACTTCAATGCCATTAAGTGAACTTCAGTATATAATTTCCTTTTTATCTAAATTGTAAACAATCTTATTTTATATATCAATCCCAGTTCCCTCACCTTCACATTCTCCCATGCCCACCAATGACCCTCATCCCATCCCCCTTTTGTTTCATAGGAAGGGTGAGGCCTTCTTTGGGGGATCATTAAAGCAGGTCACATCATTTTGGGCAGGGCCTAGGCCCTCCCCCATGTGTCTAGCCTGAGAGAGTATCCCTCTTTGGGGAGTACACTCCCAATGTTCATTTGTACACTAGGTGTAAACGTTTTTCCATTACCAGGGGCCCCCAGTTTATAATTTCTTGAATAAAACCTGCATTCATGCTCTAGAAAGTAAAACCATGTAAGTGTACTTTCAATGTATTATGATGAAGATACAATACATTTTGCTTCAAAAACACACTTTGAAATCATAGAACTTTTATCCCTACTGGATAACATATTTAATATAGGAAGTACTCTGCATGCTACAGATGAGGAAACCATCCAGAAACCTTTAATCTACAGTGATGTCCTATTTGCAATAGTGGCACAAAGCTTATGGAAATAACCAACCAATATCTGATTTGACTTAAGTCCTACTCCATGAGATGGAACCCATTCTCAAAACTGCTTCATTGGGCAAGAACCTGACACTAGATAACCCAGGAACCTAGGGGAAAGTTGAATAATACTGCCCTACAAAAGACACATAGCAATAAAATGGCATCCTGTTATACTCATATATCAGTGCCTTGATCAGCTATCATCAGAGATGTTTCTTCCTGCAGCAGATATGAACAAATACAGAGACCCACAGTTAGACCATATGCAGAGTGAGAGGGCTCAAAACACTCAGCACTAAATGGGATGGATCCATGAGATCCCTCCCCTTCAGGGTTCAGTGAGCCCTGTGGAAGATGAGACAGAAAAATGTAAGAGTCATGTAAGACACCAAGGAAATGAGGCCTTCTGAAAATAACATTTGCTTATATAATATGTCTTCCAGTTTAGTGTTTTATAGGATTCTTGAGTGTGTCAATGAAGGCCTCTGTGTTTGTATCTATTTCTTATGCCTATCTTGGACTCTTTTTACCTTCTGTTTGTTTGATTTTTCATATTCTAGTTTGCTTGCTTTTTCCCTATTCTAGAGGTGACAGGACCTGGGTAAATGAAATGAATCAATGAAGTGATTCAGACAATTTATACTCTAAAAGAGTTACATGGGTACAGTGTACAATCACAGGAACAAGTCACACATGGGGAAAAAAAACCACAAAAGTGTTATTTTTCCACAGAGGCATATAAGTAAATAACAATAGCAGGTTTCAATTCACAATCTGAAGTAAAGTCAATCCAATCTGCTATACCTGGGAAGGGCACAAAGCCATTCCAATAAGTTCCTTGATTTGAAGAAATAGATGTCACAAGACTCCTATCTTTTTCTTGGAGTTTTCCCACTTTCTCTTTTAAGAAGTTCTGTGTGGCTGGATTGATGTTGAGGTCTTTAATCCATTTGGACCATTAATATTGAGGGAAAGTAAGGACCATTGTTTGTTAATTCTTGTTTGTTTTAGATGATTGTAATTCCTCTAGTTTATCTTTCTCTTCCGTACCTGAGATTCTCTCTTCTACCTCTTGTATCCTGTTGGTTATGCTTGCTGTTTATTTTCTGATCATTTACCCAGTTTTTCTATTTCTAGTATTACCTCAGTTTGTGTTTTCTTTATTTCCTCTATTTCAGTTTTCAGGTCTTAAACAGTTGGAATTTTTCCTTCATCTGTTTGATTGTTTTTTTCTTGGCTTTTCTTGCTGTCTTTAAGAGTTTTGTTACTTCTTGCATTTTTGGCTTGGTCTTTTCCTCTATTTCTTCCAATTTTTTTTTGTTTTTTCTTCCATTTCTTTAAGGGATTTTCATCTTTGAGGACATCTATCAATTTCTTGAAGTTATTTTTAAGTCATTCCTTTCTGCTTCATTTGCTTTGGTGTGTTCAGGTCTAGTTTGTATAGAGTCTGCACATTCTCTTGTGCAGTTTTTCTACTGTTGGTTGTTTTCTCGTATTATATTCTTCCATCTTCCAGTGGATGCAGATGGAGTCTGTCTGTCTGTCTGTCTGTCTGTCTGTCTGTCTGTCTGTCTGTCTGTCTGTCTCTCTCTCTTTCTCTCTCTCTCAACCATGCCCCTCTGTTGAGTGTAGGTGGGTCAGGAGTTCGATGTTTGTAACTCTGAATGATTGGAGCCTCTTGGAGGTCTTTTAAGCAGAGGCCACAGCAGGACCAATGATGTATGAAGGCAGGCTCTGCATGCTATCAAGCACTCGAGCAGCAGGCAGACAAATGAGCCCAAATATCAGGTGAAGGGAGTCTTCAGTGGTCCAGTGTGGAGGGGGAGGGTCCTGTATGTACAGATCCAGGCCTGGAAGTACCAAGGATATGGTGGGGGTATTGGTCCTGTGCTCTGGTCAAAATCTCAGAGCTGACCCTGGAGCACTGGGCCCAGCAGGGCGAAGGATGAGGAGAAGGCAGGCTCTGGTTGGTGGATGGTCCAGAGTACTAGGACTGTTCTATCCAGTTCAAGGTTATAGGGGGGTCGAGATGCAGAGCTAACCCAGGGAGTGTCCAGGAAAGTATAAGGCGGGGGTGGAGAGGTGGGAGTGTGGTGGGGGGAGCGGGGGGAGCACAGACTCCACCTGGGCTAGTCCCAGACTCACATCAGGCAGAAGTTATGTGAAGGGGCACAAAGGTCAGGTGAGGGCAAGCTCAAGATAGTCCTGCCTTGGAGGAGGGGTGGGTCCAGTATGTGCAGAGCAGACCCAGGAAGTTTAAAGGAGATGGTGGGGTGTTGGGCTCATGTTCTGACCAAAAGGTCACCTTGAGCAGTGGGATACAGAGCATTCTTTATCCAAGGAGATATAGGGTTTTGTGTTTAGGAGAAAGAATATGGGTTAACTTTAGATCCCAAATACAATTGTGATAGTGAAATTCCTTGCAGCATAATTAATACAAATGTTAAATGATTATATACATACAAATTATATTACTCACATATAAACCATTATTCACCTATAATCCATTATATATGTGCTGGATACATTTTTAAGTGATAGAAAGCATATTATAATATAGTAATTTATTTGAAATTGCCAATTATTCAATTTAAAGACAGAAAATAAACTAGATATAAAGCAATAGTATTTCCACAGTGGTCATTCGAGATTGAAATACTAAAGCAGGGTTGTGCTCTTTTATTCCAATTAAAATGAAAGTATGCTTAGATTATTGATGAAACAGTATATTCAGAGAATGGAAAGTTTGGTAAATGTGGTTTGAGCATTGGGACTATTCCATATTTTGTCCAATTTTGTGGTTGAAGACAAAGAGTTAAACTATATGGAAAAAAGAAAAATCTTGCCTTTAAGTTGAGATGTACAAATATTGACATAAATACCATGCTAATACTCCTGTGATTGCATGTGACTCACAAGAAAGGAAGAAACCTCTTCTCAAGAGAAAAGGTGATATCTATGATTCTTCCTTAGGTGGAAATTCGTGGATAGTGAAAAATCGTCACTTAATGTTCCTCCTAGAGGTCATCATTTGCAAAGATGCTGCTACACTTCCAGTCTAAGCTATTTTTCAGCCATGTTTTCACATCATCTTACTAAGTACCAAGGCATCTTACTGGCCTTTGTTATGTCCTGAGAGCTGGGGATGAGACTTTATCAAACAGTGATTGCTTTCACCAGAAGAAGATACAGTGAATGCTAGGCAGGCAAAAGATGGTATATTTTATTTAGAAAAGAGACACAAAAGAACTCCCAGTAAAGTCATAAGAAGAATGTACCAGATCAAGTATTACACTACATAGAAACATTATAGGAAACATTCAGAATTTCATAAACATTCTGTTGCCTGGGTGTTGTTCCCATACTTTTTAAAGTTGGATTACCACTAAGATAGTTCTGTAAGAATTTCCCAGAAACTGTCTGTACCAATAACAAATGGTTGGAATTGTGTTTACTGGCAAATCACAGCCATTTGTACAGTGCTGTGGACAAGTTCTAGATAGTGATGGTATCACTTTTTAAAAACATGTTTATTGTTATAAAATTCCTAATGAAAATCTCTTTGATAGTTAAATAAAAATCAGAGTGACAACATATAGTTTCTATTTGAGACATATTAGAGATACAGGTGTTTGATGAGTTGTTTTACTACCTCATAAGAAAATGAAAGTTGTAACAGGAATAGAAGGAATTAGAGTATAATGTTAAAGAAAGAAATTAGAGTATAATGTTAAAGAAAGAAATGTTCCATTGAATTGTGCAAAACATACACTTTTCTATGTATTTTCCCCTTGAATAGAATGAGGCATCTTTTTATATAGATTATAAAAATAATTAGATTAGGAAATGATGTGTGTGATTTTTTACATCTTCAGTTGTCAAAAATTGTTGACTAGGGAATATTGTGTTAACAATACAGCAACTCTCACAGGTTAGATAACCTGAAAAAAAGAGCCTATATATTTATTCAGTGTTTGTTTTCATGCACATAGCATATAAAAATATATGCTAGATTCAGTTGGAAATTTGACTGCCTTCCCAATAAATGGCAAGTATATAAAAACTGAGTTTCTACCAATGTGAAATAAGTTAGCCTGTGTGTGTGTGTGTGTGTGTGTGTGTGTGTGTGTGTGTGTGTGTAAGAGAAAGGGGAAGATAGAGAGGGCATCTCTACTTTGA
This sequence comes from Phodopus roborovskii, assembly GCF_943737965.1. Classification (NCBI taxonomy): domain Eukaryota; kingdom Metazoa; phylum Chordata; class Mammalia; order Rodentia; family Cricetidae; genus Phodopus; species Phodopus roborovskii. The sequence continues at coordinate 37,291 of NW_026125431.1, forward strand.
TAATGGCTACTTACATTACGTAAGTTTATATCTGAAATAAATTGAATAAATTCTCAGGTCAGTAAAAATTAATAGTCCATTGTTTCTTTTCTAGAGTGCATATCCTGTCTCCTACTTCTTCTTTTGAATACATTAAATTAATATTGTAAATGGATTACTTTTATTTTTGTTGAAATATGCATATTTAATAGAATGTGTTTAAGTATTAAATGGGAGAGCTTTGAGAATTTATGAATTTGTGGAAAAGAGCTAGGTAGGATGCTGTAGAAGGTAGGCAGGCCTGAAACTACACGCTGAGCTTGGGAACAAGATCAAGCCTGACGTTTGCTATTAACTTCAGTAATGTTGCTTGCCTTGTGTAGGTCTCAACATTTACATCTCAGGTGGGAGGTCAAATACCGAGATAATGATATTTCAGTGTGTGCAAACGATCCTCAGTAGCAAATGATCAGGAAATTTTAGGTTCATTTACACAATGGAGTACTACTCAGTGGTTAAACCAAACCAAAATAAAACATAAAAACGGCAAACAACAACAACAAAATGACATCCTGAAATTCACAGACAAATGGATGGAAATAGAAGAAACCATCCTGAGTGAGACACAGAAAGACAAACGTGGCATGTACTCGCTCATAAGTGGATATTAGACATAGAGCAAAGGATCACCAGCCTACAGTCCACAACTCCAGAGAATCTAGGGAACAAGGAGAACCCTAACAGAGACAATAGTGGAAAGGGTACCTTGAATGCCATTACAGAGCTTTCGTCAGTAGTTTTACACTATTTCTTTCATTCCCTTTTCTTTCTCCAACCCTTCCCATGTTCCCACTTCTCTCCCCTAATCCCTCTCAAATTCATGGCTGGTTTGTTATTTCTTTCTTCCCACATATATCAATACATAAATAAATGAATACAACCTTTTGAGTCTACTTAGTGTTGCTTTGGACATGATTTCTGGGCTAACCACTTGGTATTGTACAATCAGTTAAGGGCCTTATCTGTGGAGAAAAGGCTTTCTCTCCATCAGCAGTTTTTAGTTGCCTTTAGTTATTTATCTAATGGTGGGACCCTCTGAGATGTCTATTAGTGTTATCTTTGCTCAGCCATGTTGCTGATGTGAACTGTGCTTTCTTTATATTTCCTATGCTTAGGAACTGACTCTTCAGGTTCTGTTATTCACTGCAAAGTTATTCGACTATTTTAGTTTACAGCCTTTCCACCTTGCAGTGAATCATTTTTAAATGTGAAAAATAATCCATTTTTTTTTAAAACATGGGGCCATTATGTATGTTTCAATCCTCTAAGTGTTTTTGGGTTATTAAAACTGTAAGATAAAGCATTTAGTGGAATGTGGCTTGTTGTTAAGATGAATATGTTGGCCATACAGTTAAAATGTGCTATTGCAAATGTTTGCTTAATTGTATGGAAAAAAATCACTGGTAATGTACAACAGCTTTTAATGGCACTTCTATGTGTGATAAAAGCAAAAAGTACTTTCATTAGTTAAAAAGATGGTTCTAGCTTTGGATCCTGCTTATATAATAGCATCACATGTTCACACACTGAATTTCTAGCATATGTAATTTTCTTTTGTTAAACATGTGATCTGTCATCTAGTCAGCAAGGACTGACTGTGTACCTTTTCTGCAATATATTGTGCTAGTCGTTCAGAATACAAAGAATTTTAAGACAAGCTATGTTCCACTCCATCTCCACATTGGAAGGACAATAAATTCTCCCCATTAGACAGCAAATCCAACTGATGTGTGTATAAGTGATGAATTTAGTAGCACTGAACAGCTTTCCTGAAATATTCCATGAGTCACTACTTCCACGAAATGTGCCAGGGGAATATTGTGTAGCAAAATGAGCTTGGAAGATGTGGTTCATAATGTATTTCTTTGTGTGATTGGCAGCACTCTTACAAATTAGAGAGTCTAAAAAGGCCAGCCATAAAGAAGACTATAAAAACTATTTGACTACCAATATATTAAGTTGGTTTTCACCATGGCCCAAATGTCTTTTTTTTTTTTTTTTTTTGTCAACAGAACAACATAAGGAAATATTGCTTGATTAAGAATTTAGTTCAATGCATTATTAGCAGGTTATAATACACACACGGAACACACATACAACATATATATATACATATATATATATATATATGAACAAAATTGAATCAATTAATTCTTAGTAGTACAAATACTTTTGAGTAGTAAATATTGATTTTTAAACAGTTTTTCATTTAAAGACGCATTACGGAAGCCATTAGAAATCGGTATTATTTGGGGAGAATGGTTTGGCAAAACATATAAATATGTCAGCACATTTGGCTTCAGATTCATGCATATAGAATTTTACACAGGTTCAAAATCTTTTAATGTATTAGACTGCATTCCCAACCAAGAACAGTCTTACAAGAATGTTACTTGATAACTGACAGATATCCCTAATATCCTTAGAGATGCACCACCTCACACAGTCCTGATACCAACATTAAGAGCGTAGTAGACACATTTACAGAGGCCAAGGTTAAGGAAAACTATTGGAACAAGGAGCATCTTTATTATCTGTGGTTTGCAGGCAATGTTTTAAAGTGTGAAATCAGTATGGACTTTAGTTTGAATTCCAAGTCCAAAACCAGTTAGAGAATTATGGAATTAATAAAAGTTTTGTAAAATTATACTGGTTACACTGATATATGTGCTGCTATATAAGGCAGGGGTCATATTGTTTCAGTTCGAAAATTGAGTTTCATGTAATCTCTCTGGGGTCATGCTGCTTGTTATTACTGGAGATTGGTTTCACCCTTTGGAAACCTGGATAACCTTGCACATTTGTGTAGGCATGTCAGGTTGGTACCAGAATACAAAGCTTATATTATTATTATTATTATTATTATTATTATTATTATTATCCTCAAGGGGAAACTGTTTCTCTTCAGCTGCACTAAAATCCACATGAATCACCATGAACACTTGAATTATAATCCTTAACCTAAATAAAAAATTCAGGCTGTACATTTTGAACTTCTCTGTGCAAATTAGAACCATATTGGTTGCATATCTGGATTTTCATCATTTCCTTTTTCTAAGAAATAATTTCCAACATGATTATGACACATGCAGTTTGTATGATTTTCATAAAGTTTTATATAATCGGTCAAGAATGGAAATAAACTATTGTACTTGTTCTTGATAGCAGAGTATACCTAATGTCAAGGGGGAAATAGAAAGCTTCAAAGGCAAAAGGAACACGTGAAAATTCCAAAATGACTTCCCTCTTTCCCAATTTTAATCAATTGTCATGGTTAAACTGCAATAACAGTTACTAGGTTATACAGGGGTTCTTGTGTGGGGATATCTATGTCTCACAGGCATGATTGTATAGATGCACAGGTCAGTGTAGAACATTGCAGAGGGTTCATTCTGTTAGCGTCTGTGTTATTATCTTGTCTCAAAGTCTCTCACTGAATCTGAGGCTCATCCGATGCTGATATAACAGCAAGCTCTGGGGACCACTTGTCTTTGCCCAGTAGTACTAGCATTATAATCACATGAACTATGCCTGGCTTATTTTATGGTGTGGATTCCAACTCAGGACATCAGCCTTTCAGACCAAGCACTCTGGCCTACTGAGCCATTTTCCTTGTGCACAGTAATCCCAATTATATGGAAATTCTAAGTGTTATTATTATTGTAAATATAATGGAATATTATTCACCCTCTAAAAAAATTAATTTAAATTTGCTACAAGCTTCTTTTACATGTCAATCCCAATTCCTGTACCCCCTTCCGTCTTCCCCTGTTCCCTGCACCAACCCCCACCCCATCCTCTTTCTGCTCCCCAGGGAGAGTGAGGCCTTCCATGGAGAGTCTTCAAAGTCTGTCATATCATTTGGAGCAGGTCCTAGGCCCTCCTCCATGTGTCTAGGCTGAGGGAGTATCCTTCTATGTGGAATAGTCCATTCATAAACTATGGATAAATACCCAGTCTTCCCAACTAACACCACATTCAAGTAATCTAATCATTCTCCATACATTTTAAAGTATTAATAATTCTTTGAGATTTTCTTGAAACTCATTACTTAATTGTTACTGCTTGAAATACCCCTAATATTCAGAGGCATCTTTAATGTTTACTTCTTCCTAGAAGAAACTAACATTTGAAAATGTTAAATTGGCTTCAGTGTTTAGTAGGCAGCAGAAATGTAAGTACAGGGAAAGATTGATTATTAATAAACCATTGTTATAGTGTGGTATTGAATTGCCAAATGAAAGCTGTAGTTAATGAATTATTGTGCATACACACACAAAAAAAATCATTAATTTTTGGTTCAAAAATCCTTAAAACTTTTTAAAGCAGCAAACAGACCAGGCATTTCTTGTTTAACAGGTACCAAAATGTATTTTCCACCTTTAATATCTTCTTGAGAAGGAGGTAGAGCAGTGTCTGGAGAGCTGGAGAGCTCAAAGAAAAATTCAAATCTGTCATAAGATTATTTTCATACACACACACACACACACACACACACACACACTATTATTCACAGATTTCCAGAAACTATTGTATATGTGCCCTTGGATCACAAAAACTTTAATTTCTAGTAAAACACTTTCTAAATTCAGAAGGAAATTTTTGAGTGAAAGAAGCCAATAAGTCATGTTTGGACTTGTTTTGTTTCCTTACATACTGATTCCATTACATACATATGTTGCTTTTATGGAAAGAGGAGTTTTCAGCTTAAAATGTTTAAATCACGATCTAAATTACTTACTCTAAATAAATTAAAAATACAATTCTAAAGATTAATTTTAATTTTAATTTCTAGTTATTATAGTTTCCATAGCTATTCTTTGTATAAAACAAAATTACTTTATAAATTGATCTCATCAAGCTTTAAAAGAATTTCTAGTATGTTTTACTACTAGATTAAAATTTATTAAAAATAAGACCATTGAGACAAATCATCAGTATCTATAATATATTCTACATATTTTATAAACATTATTTCAGGGAATATGAGTTTCAGAAGTCACCCATGTAAAATTTCTTTGGTTTTTATTTATAATTTATTTATTTCTATTTTCAAGTCTTATTTGGAAACAGAAAGGTACACTCCACCATGGTTGGAGTTTCTAAATTACTGTTATTTCAGATTTTAAAAATTACAAAAAGAGAAACCAAGTACGTGTTCTGCCAAAATGGTGGCACATGCCTACAGTATCCCTGTGGAGGCCAGAACAAAAATTTGGGGAGTATTTTTTCTTCTTTCATCATGCAGGTTCTGGAAATGGAACTGAGATTATTAGCTGGGTGGCAAGCTCCCTTACCATCCTGTTGAATTGATTTTTATTTTGAACAAAATCACACCACCTAAGCAAGCCATCTCTCATTCATCATCATGTGGACCAGAAATATTCAAACTCATGAGGTGAATATTTTATTCTGTATTTAGGAATCTATTGCTCTTAAGACGCAGATGCATTTGAGAAATAATAAATATATAAAATATTATATTATAAAAAGAACAGTAAATCACCTGGAACAGGAGTTACAGAGAATTTTAATCTGTGGGACCTGGGAACTGAACCTGGATCCTCCACAAGAGCAACAATTGCTTTGTACCATTAACTAAGCATTCTCTTCATCCACAGAAGGAAATAATTTCACAGTCCTTTCTTCTGTGTTCCATTTCATAGAAGTGATAGTCTCTGTTGATAGTTGATGTATAAGTTGTGTGAACACTAGCACGGGAAGCTAATGTTTATGATCTCCTCTCTAAATTGAGGTAACCAAATGAGTTATAGATTCTGACCTTTCAATATTCTGCTCTTATTATGATGTGAAACTTATTGCAGACAGCAACAATTTAGAAACTTTTAACTTTCTAGACTGGAAAATACCATTGTTAGTGAATGTAAACAGTAAATATAGAAGAAAATGTATCTGATACAGAAGCATAGAAGGTCCAAGTTAAATTTCTTTATTTTAAACATCCATTCGATGATGGGAGATGTCATTCTGTATATGTTTCTCATACTGGTTAATAATAAAGAACTGTTGGCCAATAGGAAAGGAAGATAGGAGGGACTAGGAGACAAGGAGGAAATAGGAAGTAGGAAGGAGGAGCCAAGATGGAGAGTCTGGAGAAAGCAGTATGCCGCCGGCTCCCCGGTAAGAGAAATACATAGATCAGCAGAAATGGGTTAATAATTAAGGCAGAGCTAGCCGATAAGAAACAAGTAACTGGCCAACAGGATAATATCAAATACAGAGTCTCTGTGTGTTATTTGGGGCTGGCGCAGCGGCAGGACAAGACCGGGCGTCGGCGGGCAGAAAAACCATACTCGTTACAAATGGCGCCCAACGTGGCTAAGAACTTATACTTAAAATTTAACAAAAGCTTAAAAAAAGGACCCGCCACCATCTTTGGTAAACCGCGGCTGACACAGCTATGACTTTCATTTTAGCAATGTTGTTGTTTACCAGATAAAAGACTTGTGGCTAGACGAAGATAAAGATTTACAGTAAAGACAGATTCATATTAAGAAAAACCTCTAAAGGTTTACAGTGTGTTTTAAAATATACGTAGACATGAAAAAAAATGGTTTTAAAGAGACAAAGAGGAACTGGGTGTTGTAGCACACGCCTTTAATCCCAGCACTCAGGAGACAGAGGCAAGCAGATCTCTGTGATTTGCAAAGTAAACCTGGTATGCAGAGTAAATTCCAGGACAGATAAGAGTTACACAGTGAAACCCTATGTCAAAAAATAAAAAAATAAAAGTAAAATAGAGTAATAATAAAGCCACATAAAGATGAAAAGCTCAGAGAGAATCTGGTTACTATATGCTATTGTGTTGTCTCTGCATTGTTTGACTGCTGAGAAAATAACAACAACTGATAAAGGAAATGCTGCTGGATTAATTCAATTTGTATATTTTAAAAATGCTTTGACTCAAACATTTAAGTTCAAGGACAAGTTACTGGGGAAAAGGATTTCTATTTTTGTTTCCACAGAAAATAAAAAGCTGTGGATTCCTTCCAGACTAATGTGGTTTGAGCAAGCTAGACCGCCTGAAACAGAGTTCCTGATGATCCAACATTCAAAACAGCTTTAACAAGGCAGACTTGCAGACTACAGCCAGGATTTCTGCATCTTCTTAGGATCCCCATGACAGCGCCCCCTATCAGCAGGAAGTAGTTGGAAAGAACGACGCCCAAATTCCCAAATATTGTTTATAAATGTTTGTTTTCATTTAAATGGACTTGGGTATAAATGGTTAATGATCACAGCCAGTTCTTTTTAAAGGTAAAAAGGGAATTATGGTATAGATATGAATACTTTGTTTTGGAATAGATTTTCATTTATTGATACAATTTAAGGTCAATAAGGTGATATGTATATTTCTCCTCTTGTTTAGGTATTGTGTTTATATAGAAATATAATGTAGTACAGATTATAGATAATTATCTATGATAGTCAAAGCTTAGAGTTAAGTTAGTTAGGTTTTCAAGATACACAGAGATGTATTTGAGATAAATAGGCATTCTTCAAACCTTTCAAAGACCTACAGAATATGGCATTTAAAATGTTTTAGGGTTTTTCTTGACAGTGAGGCACAATTGCTCTTGGTAATACCACCTGCACCAGAAAGGAAGATGGACATTGAAGAAACGCGTTGTGGAGTTTGCTTTCAATATGGCAAGACTGGCCATTTGGACAAGATACTGCTCTTATATGGACTGTTTGACTTTGTGCTATATAAACTGGACATGCAGGACCCACAGGAAAGTGACTCCTGATTCAAGATGGACATTGCTACAGAGATCCTGCTTCATGGAAGAGTCTGCGAGACAGTATACAGGACACGGAGAAAAGTGACTGACAAACTGCCAATACAAGAAGACAGTTTAAAGTTTCCTGCTTTACTGGAGAGTCTGCCAGACACACTATGGCCTATGGGCTGAAGATGGAAGATTACAAAAGAACTTCGGGTGACCAGGCAGTGAGTTGTGTCTGTCATTTCTAGAGTTTATATATTATCCTTCTGTGGTCTTTGAAGGAGTTGAAGACAGATAGTTATGGTTATAGTTTTCCTTAGTTAGGCTTACAGATAAGTTACATATAGGACTTTGGACTCACAAATATAGGATAGATGATAGAATAGCTTCTTTTTAATCTTGCTAAATGTTAATGGACTAAATATTGTTAACTGTGATTCTTATTGGATAACTGTTATGTGATATATTTTGCTATGTTAAGGTTAAAACCCTTCTTTTTATTTAGACAGAAAAGAGGAGATGATGGGAGATGTCATTCTGTATATGTTTCTCATACTGGTTAATAATAAAGAACTGTTGGCCAATAGGAAAGGAAGATAGGAGGGACTAGGAGACAAGGAGGAAATAGGAAGTAGGAAGGAGGAGCCAAGATGGAGAGTCTGGAGAAAGCAGTATGCCGCCGGCTCCCCGGTAAGAGAAATACATAGATCAGCAGAAATGGGTTAATAATTAAGGCAGAGCTAGCCGATAAGAAACAAGTAACAGGGCCAACAGAATTATATCTAATACGGAGTCTCTGTGTATTATTTGGGGCTGGCTTGGTGGCGGGACAAGATCAAGCAGCAGGCGGAAAAATCCATACTCGTTACAATTCGATTTACTGATTTATTTACTTTGTTTTTGACTCATTTATTTATTTACAATGGAACAGTATGTACAATACAGTAGTCTCAAATTTGTGATCCAGTTGAGTTATAGGATTTATAGGTATTGTCTGATAGTGCCTTAAGTTTTTTTCATTTATGATGGTTTTTTGATTGATAGATTTTATACCATCTGGATGGTTAGGCATAGAAAGTAGCATATAAATCAAATATTTATTGGCAATTAGATAATAATTTATTTAAAAACAATTCTTTCTTTTATGCATATAGTTTGACCATTTTTTAAATATCAAGGCAGAATGCTTAGATCTTGTACTGTAAATAAATAATCTTGGAAAAATATATGATAGTTCAGGATACATTTTTTCAAAGTTGGCTGACATTTTATAATCTTCAATACTGAGAACAGAATTGTATACAAATTTTTAGTAAAAAATGGCAGATGTATGTTTAGTGCCATTTTAACAATTCAAATTTCCATCCTAATCCCAAGCCACAACACACTCAGTGAATTTTTTATGTAACTTGAGTTACTAACTTTAAAATTAAGCATTGTAACGCAAGACATGCTAACTATACACTAATTTTATGGATACTTTGAAAAGTAGTAAGAAAAATATTAAAAGACTTGTTTGCTAATTCGTATTTTAGCATAAAAACAGAAAGTCTGTGTGCACAATAAAAACATTACACTTCTAGAATACTACCATCTTCAATCTGAGTCAAGATGTTTCAGGATTGTCAATTAGCACTATGTGGCATGATGTTCAGAACCTGAGCTACAGAGAAATCACAGAAGACAACATGGCAAAAGCATGTAAGCATTCCTCAAAGAACCTTGCCATGTTTATTTGTTGTTGGACTCTGAGTTGTTTTTTCCATCATTATGTCTTCAGAAAAGATTACTGTTGGTTGACAATTGTCTGTATGCATCCCACCCACAAGCCAGTTTTTTTTAAACAAGAATTCAAAGAACCAACTTCAAAATTCTCACATGAACAAACTGTTGAAATAACTTCCATTTTAATGCCCTCAACTTTTAAGGTGAGTCATGCTTCCCTATGTGTTAGAACCACACTAAAAATATGAGATGTACACTGTCAGCTTCAAGTAAAACCTATGTGAACATCTTCATGAAAGTACTCTGTTGTATAATTGCATGTGAAGTAGGATGACCAGAAAGGTACATTAGGACTACATAGTTTAGTGTGAAGAAACAGAAAGGGGGAGGGGTGATCCTTGATAGCTGACTACCAAATGTGTATGCTAGGGGGACTGTGTCTAAGAGATCCTACACCTGAGAATACACTTTGTTTTCTCCCATAAGCATGCTCAATTTCAGGTCAGTAAAAAGGAAAGCTTTTACTTCTTAATAATTAGAAATCATTCTCAAAGGTAACTCTTGGATTCAGTTTTCACTCCCAAGAAAAACTTGATAGGATCATTTAAGAAAGAAAAAACATAGATTGGAGAGATTGCCTAGTATTTCTCATAGTTCAAAAAAAGATGCAAATTTGTGAATTTTAACTAGAAAGAAGAAAAACACCATATTTTATTTCATTTTCTAAGCTATTGGATGGATCATTTAAAACATGAAAGTAGCTCCTTTATTACATTATCTGACATTAAATATGGAAACGTCGGTAATTGATGGTTGATACATTGACCAATGCCAATTTTTTATTTCCATTTCACTGTTATTGGATAAGAGTACTATGGAAATCTCAAAAGCTGTCTTCCTGTTCTCCAAGTACCCAGTGAAAAAGAAAGCATGTTTTCCCAAGTCAAAGATAGAAGCAAGAGAAATTTCTCCTGCACCCTGGCTTTCATGGAATTGTACTTTCAACCTTTGCTCTTAGGGAAACCCCAGTTCTTTTATTGGTTCAGAGGAGACAGCACATTTTTTTTTTTTAACAAGAATTGGATTATATTTTCTAGGTGTTCCTATATCAAACTTGACTCTACCACACAGTGATATGCTTGTTTTTGAGAATGGGAACATAGTTATTAGGGCAAGCTTGCCAGCATAAGAATTCTAAGTGTACAACCAGGACTGAATAGATAATGAATAAGCAAGAAAAAGTTTCTTACAGACATTTCTTTGATTCTTAGAATACATTCTCTTAAACTGGTCTTACTTTGCTGTATCAGAGATACTATGTGTCAAAGATAACCATATGAACCACCATAGAAATGCCTGGTTTTCAGGGATGTCCTCATGCACAGAGGCAGGGTGTCACCCACAAAGTTCCTGTGTTTCATTTTCAGGTCCCATGTCTGTGCCCTTATTGCCATTAGGCAGTAGTAATGTCCATGTGCACAATGAGTCTTTGTGAAGATTTACTTCAGGTTCTAAATAAAATAAGTGCTAAATCATCACTTCATTATCTGTGTTGAGAAACCCCAGCACATTTTTGTCTCTTTCCTTGATGTGCTGCATTTAATGGTACATCAAACTCATAGTATTCTTCTGGTTGTGGAATTATTTTATCTTATTATTAGTTTGTAGTTGCCTGCTTGTATTTTAAATAGAAAGAGGCAGAAATGGTGAAATTTGGGTGAGTGGGAATGTGAGAAGGATCTGGGAGGACTTGGAGAACAGGGAAATTTTAATCAAGTATATTGTGTAAGAAAACTATTTTCAATTTAAAATTTTTGAAAGAAAACCTTAGAATATGTGAGAAATAAATAACTGGTGCTGAGAAAAGCCCATTTGATAAAGTATGAAGTTCTGTGATACTCTGTTTTAGGCTGTGAATATAGTATCTTAAGGGCAAGATCCATGGTTTACTTTCAGTGTGGTTATTGGTTCACAAGGAGTATTTGGAAGAAGTTTCCAAATACTGATGTGTATTCTTTTTCATCAGTGGAAAGCAGGAGTGCCTAAGAGACCCAACATGGATAATTTTAAACATTCATTGTTATTCATTTACAATATGTCTAATTTCAAAATTCTTTTGTGGGGTTTACAGATGATGGCAAAGCTCAAACTACAATTCTCATTCTGTTTGTGTATCTCCTGTTTTTAATCTAGCCTTTAAACTGCTGAGCATAATCAGTGAGCTAACTTTGTAGGATTTTGCTTGACATTTGTAGAAGTGATGGCTAAACAAATGTATTCATACTCAATAATTCCATTTAGTCTCCAAGGCTCACTACTCATTAATTGCTTTTCTAATTGCTTCATGAGAAATTACTGTTTGATAGGTTTTTTTCTCCTTTTTTTTTGTACTGTCATTGACAGTTACTATTTTACTGACTAGATAATTTAGGATAAGTTACATAATTTATTTCAGCATTTGAAAATAATTTCAAAATGCAGAATTATGAATTGCCCTTGTGATATAATGTTCTCTTTTGATCTATTTTTGAGATTCATTAATTCAACAATTTATTCCACAAACAAGTTTTGAATGTTTATAATGTGCAAAACATTGATCAAACTACTTTAGAATATTTAAAGTGACTTTTCTTTCTTTTTTTTCTTTCTTTATTTAATAGTTCCTTTCCCTATGGGCACTTTTTAAATTATTTTTTCTTATTTTACATATTGATTCCAGTTTCCTCTCCCTCCCTTCCCATGCCCCCTACAACATCCTTTCCTGTTCCATTCTCCACCCACTCCATGGTGATGCCATCCAGGAGGGATCATCAAATTATGTCAAGTCATTTGGAGTAGGGTCTAGGCCCTCCCTCCTGTCTCTAGGCTAAGGGAGTATCCCTCCATGGGGAATGTGCTCCCAAAGTCATTTCCATGCACCAGGGATACAAGCTGGTTCCACTGTAAGAGTTCCCTTAAACTGCTCAGGCCTTCTACCTGGAGACCCACATTTAGAGGGTCTGAATCAGTACAATGCTGGTTTCCCAGCTATCAGTCTTTGACCCATGAACTCCCCTTGTTCAGGTCAGCTGTCTGTGCATTTCTGTAGTCTGGTCTTGACCCATTTTCTTATCACTCCTCCCTCTCTGCATCTGGATTCCAGGAGTTGGGTTCAGTGTTTAGCTTTGAGTATCTGCTTCTGTTTCTATCAGCTACTAGATGAGGACTCTATGATGGCATATAAATTAGTCATCAATCTCATTATCAGGGAAGGGCATTTAAGGTAGCCTTTCCTCTTTTGCTCAGATTGTTAGTTGGGGTCATCCTTGAGTCAGTTTACTCTTCAAACCTATAATGGCTCCCTCTATTATGGTATCTAGCCTCTCTCTCTCTCTCTCTCTCTCTCTCTCTCTCTCTCTCTCTCTCTGTTTCTCTCTCTCTGTCTGTCTCATTTATTCATTCCCTGACTCAATTTTCCTGGTCCACATGTTCTCCTCTCCTCCCCTTTTCTTTCTCCTAACTCCCTCTCCACTCACTGGCCCCCTCCCTCACTCCCAATATGTAAAGTGACTTTTCTTAAAGGATTTTACATATTATTTTGGATAAAAGGAATAAGACTATTAGAATTCATGGTTAAAGTTTTCTAAATGCTAACTATAGTGACTTCAATAAGGACCTTTTGGGAATGTAGATGAAAGCTGGAGATCACCTCTGGGAGAGGCTTTTAAAAAATGCTTGTAAGGAAAAGAACAATGGAAGGGACACAAGTAAGTTTAATACATAAAGAAGACTAATTGGGCAGGTGCATGTAGTCTTCTTTTCCATGGAAATTTTAACATAGTCTGTCCTCACCTTTAACTTTTAGTGATGTTTATTTGTAACCATATAGGGAAAACTAACTTGTTACACTGAGAATTGTATCGAGATGAATATTGTTTAAGGAAGTTCCTCCTCAGAAAATGAAATGTCGCTTTGAAAGGGATGTTTCACTTGGATTATGTGTTCCTGGCTACAAAAAGTGAGAACGTCTCCAAGAGAAATCATAGTGTACATAATAAAATTATCAAAGCACAAGCAACAGTGTAGGAATCAACTTTTCTCTGAGTCCTGAAAGAAATGTTCAGCTTCTATTACAAGGCAGCAATAGGAAATCAGTTAGATGGAGGCTGTAATAAAGGGGTCATTCACATTGGAAATAAAGGCTATTTCTCTTTCTTAGAATGTAATCTATGCTACCACTCAAGGTGTGAAATGATTTTTGATTCCCCTAAATGTTCAGAGAATGCAAGGCTTCTTGGATCTTATAGATAGTCTCTCAGATAGCCTCGGCGCCATGTGAGGCTATGCCACCTTGTGTCCCAGTTGTGCTGATAAGCATTCATGTTGACAGGTCATTGTGGAGACTATGTTGGAGGTGCTTTGGATTTAACCATGATTACCTACCTGGGAGATTTTGGTGATTTTACTACATGCAACTGTAGCATCATTTACTTTCCTTATGAAGAAGTTAAAATTTGCCTGCATAGTAAATTCAGGCTCTTGAATATCCATTTTTTTGTTCCACTGGAATTTATCATTGCTTTCTGGTATTTCTAGATTTACTTTGCATTTGTCCTCTCTAATATTGAAAGATCTCATTTTTACTATATGTCCTCATTCTTTTCATATTTTCTTTTCTCATGGGCATGGAGAGAAAATAATTTCCAGATAAAAGATTCAGCTCTTACAAAATACTACATCTTGGCCAAATTATGAAAATGGCTGCCTCATTTTCAAAGAATGTGATGGTGAGCTAATAAGAAGTAGAGATTGTATGGAGAAAACTGATTTTTCCTTTCCCACCAAGTATGAATTACAAATAGCTTCTTGGTTAGTCATAGGGATTTGTGACTACTTCCCCTTCTCAGTGCTGGGATTTTGTCTGGTTTAAACTTGTACAAGTCTTATGCATGCTGACACTTTCCTTGTGAAGGCTGTTAGTTTCTGACTTCACATGTGCATCAGGCCTGTTGCTTTCTTGGAGTCATCCACCTCTATCTGATATAGATATCTAAGTCTTGGGGTGGGGCTGGGGTTGATAAAAATCATCCCACATAGGGATGGATGATACAAGTTCTCACTCTGAATGTTATATAGCTATGGGATTCTTTGTTGGTCAGTTTTGTTTTGTTTTGTTTTTCAATGGAGTATCAATAACTATATCAACCACACTCCAGGGTAGACCAGGAGTAGGCCAACACAAATAAGACTACATGCTTTTTGGGAATGTTTTGCTTTGATATATAGAGTCCTTATATATTTCTTAATTTGCTTAACTGTTTTCATTTTTTTTGCTTTTTATTTTTAATCTCTTTATTTTTAAAGAGAGCTATAACATGAAGATGGGGTTGGTTAAAAAGGTAGTGATGATCTGGGAGCAGTTGGGAAAGGGGTAAGGATAGGATCAAAATATATTGTGCGTTAAAATTTAAAGACAAGTTTGAAAAATGTTCTCAGACTAAAACAATTGATGCTTGTGATGGCCATGAAGTTTCAAGATTTTACTATTGTGCTTTTCAAAATTTAGCAATATTTCTCACATTGAAAAACTTTCTGATTTATCTTATATTGTTTATATTCAGGAACTTTATTAAATATAATCTGTGTATGCTTCTAAAAGAGAAAGTTTCTGGTCAATTTTTGTTCCCAAATGTCTGAGAATGCATACCATAAAGCTTTTCTTGTACAGTAGTTAGTTTACTTTCCTGAAAATATTAAATTTACATTTGATATGGTGTTAAGTGGTTTTGAAGTCAACCTAGATGATCCTATCAATGTGTACAAGACACATTATTATTTTTAATATTTTCTTTATTACCAACTTCCTTGTGAGCAAGATGTACTCCCACTGGAATCTGGAATTCCTTTGAGTGTTGACACAGACAGCAACTATATGATCAGAGACTTCCATTCATAGGCTTCAGTTGTAAGGGATTTTTGAAATAAAGCCCGATAAAGACTGTCTCTATTAGTTTATAAGTCTTTTGAAACAAATTACTGTATGAAGTGTATAATATGATTGCATAACTTTGAGCTACTAAACCATTACTCTAAATACATTAAGAACAAAACAAAACAATTTACCAATTAACCATCATCAACTGAATCTCCCTGTTTTCCTCTGAAGAAGAACAAAATATAACCACAACATTGAGTCTTTCTAAGGCTTTTGATTTTTCTTTCCAATTTGTTCTTACTTGAAACCAGCAGATAGATTTATAAGCCATGTACTCGAACTGCAAAATCATTTGCCATTTGGTGAAATTGGCTGACATTTCATTTTTTTCTGGGCAGATTGCAGATTACTTTGACATTATTTTGCTGGGCTCTAAGCTGTGTCATTAACATATTGCTTATTACTAAAAGCAAAGTAGTTTCATTTTGTGGCATAACACCCCGCATTTTCTACAAGTAGTAAAGAGTGTGATTTCTCTGAAAATAGCTAGGTATTGCTTCATCCTTGCAGAAAAAGTAACTCATAGGAGTCTATTAATGTAACAAAATGCATCACTAAAATGGTGTGTCAGAGGGGAAGGAAAACCTCCATAAAAGCATGATGTGTTTACTGTTGATATCTCTAAATCTTGGCTAGAAATAAGAAACATTCATGAAATATGGAGCTTAAGCTGAGATTACATCAGTATGGAAGTAATACCATACTTGTCAACAAGCAGAATATAACTGCAATATTGTACCACACGAAAATAAAAATTCAGTTTTTGATTTAAGACATAATTCTTATTCTGTACATGTTGTACAATTTTTGTTTTTAACATAAAGGGGGAAAGGACCCTGCAGTTGTACTGAAAGGTTTTCTTGTTTGGTAAGCAAGGAGGTAAACAAATGGCTGATAAATTTTAATTAAAATGCTGATCAAATGGTTAGCAGTACTCATCTTGTAGTCCTTGTTCCATTTTCTCATGTTCTGTCCACCCTGCACTAAAATAAGACCAGCACATACCATAAGCAGGGCCATATTGTACAATCATTGGATTCTATTCTTCTTCTCATAGAGCAGTTGTCATAATTCATATCTAATATGAATGAGCTATAATGAACAGTTAACATAGTGTGTTTTTCATGGCTCTCTATTGACATAGTTTATGAAGACAGACTATCTCATTGCAGAGAGCTGCTTTTACTGACAGTAAGCAGCTAAATGATGTATTATGATAATGTTTTTGGTCACACACACATTAGTGTTTAAGAATAACATACTAATTAGCCATCCAGGCTTGAGTAATAAGATGTAATCAGATAGCATAACTTAATGTGCCTTTTCCAACTTTTTCACCTTCCTAGCATGTGGCAGCAGATAAAAATTACAGTATAATGGTCATTTTAAATAACTCATTAAACTACTAGCTATTGTTAATTCCATTTACCATTTGTTTCACTAACATTAGAAGGGCAAAACAGTTTGTTTTCTGTGAAATTTTAAATCCTCCATTGTTTCTCTCACTATAAAAAGTACGCAGAATAATAAATATTTCTTCTGCTTACTCTATCCATACGTGCATCAAAAATGACATGATTTCTATAATTCCTTAGAAAGAATGATATTAAGCTAGAGAAAAAAGATATCCAATTTCTAAGAATGATTTCCAGTATATCAGGCATATTTCGTTTTTGTTCTGACATGCCAAACTTCTTCGAACTTAGGTTACATATTAGGTTGAGTCAGAAGGAAACCTGTACATTCAGGTATAAAAAATCCAGCACAAACGAGGTTGGAGAGAGGAATAGCACACTAAGAAGTAAGGGAAAGATTTTCAAGTCATATGCATAAGAATCATGGCCCATTGATTCTGTTATCTAGCTAGTAGGCATTCTTGATTTGCTTTTGTTTTCATTTAGTGGAAGGACATGGCTTAAGTTGTTATAAAATTTTCATGAATCATAATAAGCTTGTTTTTCTTCTGGTGTCTGATTTATGTCTGATAGATTTAAACAGATATTTGCCATCTGTTTAAGGTTATAACCAGATTATTATAGTCATAAAATTTTTTCTTTGGGTGGATTTGTTCACATGCAATTTAGATTACTCCAATGAGTATTTATTTATAATTAAGGTAAATTTTTATAATTTCATAAGTGATATATAATTTTTATTCATTTTTAAAATTTTGAATACATTTTTAATTTAAGAATTACATCATTTTCAATCTGTATCTTCTTCCACTACCTCCCAATTACCCTTCCTCTATATTACTTTAATTTTAATGAACTTCCCCATTAGCCTAACTTAGCTTTATCCTTTTTTATTTTTATATTAGGAGAACAAAAATATCTAAATTTTTGGAATCAGTTGTATGCTGTTGATCTTATTTGGAAATGGGTTTGAAATACTCTGAGACATGATAACCTTTGGGGTTTTTGTGGCTATGCCTTAGTACATTCTTCTGAACAGCCAGGACAACATGAAGGTAGGCAGAGGAGACAAAATACTTCTGAGGTGATCCATTCATTGCTATGTAGCACTTTTGGCTCTCCACAATGGCTCTATGTTATTTGAAATTCATATTAAATAAGAACAATTCTTTTCAATGAATAAAATCAGGAATAAAGTTTAATTGCATATCATTGAAATAGCAATTGGGATAGTTTCATTTTGCTTACTGAAAATAGATACCAAGCATAGTGGGTCCATTACTATTCAGAAGCTAATTTATGTGTGAGCAGCATTTCAATAAATTGTTTTAAATCCCAAAATATGAAAACAGAGAGAAAAAGGCAGGGTGGGAAAAGGGGGAGAGAAGGAGAAAAGGAGGGAGGGAGGGAGAGGGAGAGAGGAGGAGACCGTGAGGTGATGGAAGTGGAAACCAAAAAGCTTTGAAGTGATGTCCTTATCTGTGATCCAGTCTTTGACCAGAAGCCCCATGTTCTACAGAGAGAAAATTACAACATTGGCAAAGTGCAATGAAATGAGAGGCTTTAAGACTTCCTATGCACAGCCAAGTGGTGGTGGTGTCTAACTTTAATCCCATCACTGAGGAGACAGAGGGAAGCAGGTCTCCGAATTTCATGCTAGCCTAGTCTACAGAGTGAGTTCCAAGACAGCCACAGCTGCACAGAGAAGCCCTATCTGGAAAAACCCAATAAATAAATAAAAAAATAAATAAATGAATAAATAAATAAATACCATTTTGTGCACTTGTAATAATTGTTGATAATATTATAGTTTGCTACTTAATTCAAGAAACATAACTGCCACTAGTATGTGACCCCCCCCCACACACACACCCAAAAATAAAAAAACTAAAACCAAAAAATAAAAAGACTCAGATGCTTGTTTCAACCGTATTGCATTACATAGGTTATCAAATTCCACTCTTAGGCATATACCCAAATGATCCACATCCATGCAACAAAGACATCTCTCTGTTTAACTATGTTCATAGCAGCATTTGTTAATAGCAAGAACCTAGAAGCAACCTAGTTGCCCCTCAGCAATGTACCAAATATTCAGCAGAAAAAATAATGGAATCTTGATATTCGCAGCAAATGGATGCAACTTGAAGAAACCACCCTGAGTGAGGTAACCTAGTCACAAAAAGAGGAGCATGGTATGTATTCACTCATATATGAATTTTAGACATAGAGCAAAGGATCAACAGCCTATATTCACACCACCAGGGAAACTAGGATACAAGTAGAAACCTAAGAGATTCATACAAGGTCCCTCACAGAAGGGGAAAGGAACATGATCTGACATTGGGAGTGTGAGTGTGTGGGGGGCAGTGAGTTGAGAGGGCGTTAGGAGGCAGAGAAAGGGAGGAGAGGAGAACATGTAGGACCAGGAATATTGAGTCAGGGGACGAATAGATGAGAACAAAAAGGAAAAAAAAACCAAAACAACAAAACAAACAAAAAAGAGACACCATAATAGAGGGAGCCATTGAAGAGAAAACTGACTCTAGAGAAATGTCCAGAGACCTACAAGGATGACCCCAACTAACAATCTGAACAAAAGTGGAAAGGCTCCCTTAAATGTCCATCCCTGATAATGAGATTGATGACTAACTTATATGCCATCATAGAGCCCTCATCTAGTAGCTGATAGAAACAGAAGAAGACACTCACAGCTAAACCTTGAGCCCAACTCCTGGAATCCAGATGCAGAGAGGGAGGAGTGGTAAGAAAAGGGGTCAAGTTCAGGCTACAGAAACCCACAGAGCAGACTTGAACAATGGGGAGTTCATGGGTCGAAGACTGATAGCTGGGGAACCAGCATTGTCCTGATTCAGACCTCAAAATTTGGGTCTCAGGGAGGCCTGATCAGTCTAAGGGAACTCTTACAGTGGAACCAGGTTGTATCCCCTGGTGCATGAAATGAATTTGGGAGCACATTCCCCATGGAGGGATACTCTGTTAGCCCTAGAGGCAGGAGGGTGGACCTAGCCCCTAAGCTAAATGTCTTGAGATTTTGATGATAACTCCTGGAATGTATCACCCTCACTGTGGAGTCGGGGGTGGCGTGGTGAATGGAATGGGACGGGGTCTGGGGGCATGGGAGGGATGGAGGGAGAGGGAATTGGGATCGATACGTAAAATAAGAAAAAATAAAAATATATTCAACAATGCTTGTTGGAATACCTTACTATAAACAAGCATGTCTAATGTATGCCTATCACAACAATATTTTCCTAACCTATTTGCATAGTGTGTTTTGAATAAAGCACTCTGAAATATACAAGAGATGAAATATAAAAGAGATTGACTGCAATAAAGTTTCAATAATTAACTATGCAATGCCATAGAAATAAGAATGAAGACACACTGAACTTTGAAACAAAAAAGAGCCTTAGTAACAATACATCGTAAGGTATTGTTACCTGCAGGTTAATTTTGATTTTGCTCTTATGTCGAGTACACTTTGTGACTAATGCTTATAGGACAAATATCTTAACATGGATTTAAGACTCAAGATACAATATAACTTGATTTGATTGTTCAGTACATAAAATCCTTCAAAATAAGCATAGTGGTGGCAAATGAATTTGAAGGTATTTAACTAATTTTAGAGTGATGTATAAGTCATAGAACTGGTATATTTTCTCCTGATTTTGCATATTGCCAACATTGCTAGGATACATGCTCTTTAGCATAATTTTACATGTAACCAAAATTACCCCTTAAAAACTAGCAATTTTAAACATTTTGATGATTCCTGTAAAAGTTTTACTCTTGGTTGTATATCCTTACTTTACATATATTACATATTTAATTAAAATACTAAATAAAATGCATTAAACATTTTTTCTCAACTTTTGGGTTCATAACTAGTCTATAGATGTATTTTTCTGTGACACACAAATGTTTCCAGGTCCACCACTTATGTGTGCACGTGTTCTTGTACTTACTACAAATGGTGCTGTTCTGGTACAGTGTACCTTACTGGTGAATAGTAATCAGTGCTACTAGTACACACTCTCCATGTTTCATGTTTAATTATCATTTCATGTCTCTATAAATGGATAAGAAGTTTGAGAACAAGAACAAACTGGTTCTGAAAAACTCATACAAAATATTTTGTATGAATAATTTTGAATGCCATAAAGACAATTTCTATAATTCATTGATAGAACTCCCTTATAACTCCATTATTACACTTACATTTCACGTGTGGTTGAAAATATTAGAAGTCTAAACCATTGACAAGCAAGATTATTATTATTTTCTAGAAACATATTGTCCAAAGAAAAAGGAGGCAAGCAGGAAAATAAAGAGACTTCAGGGTTCACCTAGAAAGTTAATCAAACAATATTGAATCAATCAACAAATAATCATTACTTAAGGGCAAAGAAATTGAACTGTCCCTTTATGCCATATGTTATATAATGATTAATAGGTTCTTAAAATTAAAAATATTAGAAGAACTGAAGGGCAATTTATTTTTGTTCTTGGCAATAAATCAAATTTACTTGTCCAATAGGAAACAAAACATAGCTAACAAATCGTAATAGTGACTGACCATAGCAAGATGACAAATATTTTGTAAGAAAAAAAATGCCTGCCTATATGATACAGTAAATTATTATGTAAACCTCAAATCACAGATCATTAAATTCTTGGAAATGAAACAAAAGAGCTAGATTGAATACTGAAATCTTTTAAAAATATTAAAGTTAAAAAATTCTTAAAAGTTACAAATCATAAAACTGAATTCTTAAAATGACTGTGCTATGTTATCTCAGATTAAGTGCCTTCAATTTCAAATTAATTTTGGGAACTTTTCAGTAGTTATTGGCTTAAGAAGGTTATAATAGGCAACAAATGACCTTCATTTCTCAATGTTAGCTCCCAGTGAACCTTCCTTTTATTTTTCTGGTAAGGTAATTGTCAAGGACTGAGTCTTTATGTTTTAAACAACAACAACAAAACATAATAATTAATTTTTATTTAAATGAAAAACAATCTTATTTTACATACCAATCCAAGTTCTATCTTCCTTCCATCCTCCCATATCCCCCCACCAACCCCTATCTCACCATCCATCCACTCCCTCAGGGAGGGTGAAGTCTCTCATGGTGGATTATCAAAGTATGTCAAGTCATTTGGGGCAGGGCCTAGGCCATTCCTCATGTATCTAGCCTGGGAGAGTATCCCTCCATAGGGGAATGGGATCCCAAAGTTCATCATGCACGAGGGGAGAAATACTGCTTTCTCTGCCAGAGGCCCCTTAGACTACCCAGGCCTCCTAACAGACACCCACGTTCAAAGTGATTGGTTCAGTTTTATGCTGGTTCCCAAGCTGTCAGGCTGAGGTTCATGAGCTCCCCCCCTTGTTCATGTCAGCTGTGTCTGTGGGTTTCTGCAACCTGGTTTTGACCCTTTTGCTTATCACTCCTCCCTCTCTACAACTTGATTCCAGGAGTTCTGCTCAGTGCTTAGCTGAGTATATCTTCTTCTGCTTCCATCAGCTACCAGGTGAAGGCTTTAGGATGCTATTAAGGTAGAGCTCAATCTCATTATAGGGGAAGGGCATTTAAAGTTGCTTCTCCACTATTGCTTAAATTATTTGTTGGGATTATCCTTGTGGATCTGGACATTTCCCTAGTGCTGGATTTCTCTTTATACCTATAATAGCCCCCCTCTATTAATGCATCTCTTTTCTTGTTCTACTTCTCTATTCTCACCCCGATTTGATCTTCCTGAACCCTCATGTTCTCCTCCCTACTTCCCCTTCAGAAAGGAATTAGAATTAAAGAAGGTATCAGAAAATGTAAGGATTTCACATGTTCTTGGATAGGTAGGATCAATAGCAATGGATATGATCAAAATAGCAATCTTACCAAAAGTAATGTACAGATTCAATGCAATACCCATCAAAATCCCAGCAAAATTCTTCACAGACCTTGAAAGAACAACACTCAAACTTATATGGAAAAAAACAAACCCAGGATAGCTAAAAAACAACCCTGTACTATAATGGAACTTCCGGGGGCATCACCATAAATGACTTCAAGATCTTCCATAGAGCTATAGTAATGAAAACAGCCTGGTATTTTACAAAAACAGACAGTTCAACCAATGGAATCAAATTGAAAACCCTGATACCAATCCATATATCTATGACCACCTGATTTTTGACAAAGAAGCTAAAATTATACAGAGGTAAAAAGAAATTGTTTTCAACAAATGGTGCTGGCATAACTGAATGCAAACATGTATAAGATTGCAGATAGAGACATATTTATAACCATACACAAAACTTAAGTCCAAATGGATCAAAGACCTCAACATAAATCCAGTCAGTCTGAACTTCTTGGAAGAGAAAATGAGAAGTACCCTTGAACAATTTGGCACAGGAGACTATTTCCTGAACATAACACCAGTAGCACAGACACTGAGATTGACAATAAAGGCAATCTCCTGAAACTAAGAAGCCTCTGTAAGGCAAAGGACACAGTCAACAAGACAAAACAGTAGCCCACGGAATGCGACAAGTTCTTCATCTTAATTTTTTTGATAATGTTTTACAACATATTTTAATCAGATTTTTCTGTCCTAGACCCTGACTGGTCCTCCTTAGCTTCCTACGTATCCAACTTCATGTTGTTTATCTTTAAAAAATTCTAATCCACACCAGAATACTGATTTGTATTGGCTAACTACACTTGAGCTTGAAGTCTGTGCTGGAGAGTTGTTGATGGACTCAGTGTTACTTCACTGAGTCAAACCAATTTTCCCTGTCAATTGCACTCAGCCTTCCTACTAGAGATGCAACTTTGTGGCCACCTCTCAGTCCTGGGATTTTGTCATATTGATCTTGAGCTGGTCTTGTGCCTTCTGTTCCACTCTCTATGAGTTCATATCTGTGCCTAGAAAACATGAGAATATTGAACTTTTATTTTCTTTATAGATGACTGAGTCCTAAGAAGCATTGTTCTCAAAGCTCTAAGTCATAGTTGTACAAATAATGTTTCATTTTATTTATTTTTTGTCTTAAAGATTTGTCCTGTATTAAAATACCAGAGTTTTCAGAGCAATTGACAGTTTTGTTTGGAAATTCAAAGTTAATTCCTGTGCGTATGTATCTTTGTAGTAAAATGTTAAGGTTTGTGCCAGCATGAGCTCCAAGTTCTTCTTGGTGCTAACATTTGCTGAATTACATTTAAAATGGAGAATAAGGTACATTTTTGGTATTTGCCTTTTGAAGCTGGTTATCTGCCAAGAAATATTCATTTTTATGGCATCTTGGTAGTGTTTTCACTTGCCCTTTTGATACCCACTCAAGCATGGGTATTTTTCTTTGGTCCAAGTTGTGGTCTGTGAAGATACATGTTCTTTTGCCAAACCACTTTGTAGGAAATTGAGTTTATTGTGATCACATAAGAAGAATGGTTGTTAACGTAGCTGTGAAATTGCAGTTAGACCTCGTAGAAAATGTAAAGAATGTATTTTGTTCACTGAGCAGTTAGAATAAAGATATATGAGGTAACAAAATCTTCAGTAAGTGCCAGATGGTTCTGACAACTAGAAGCATCAACAACAGGCTTTCTCCTGAGGTTTGAACTCCCCATTAGCCCATTAAGGAGATTTTCAGAAACACTGATATGATTCAGAATAAAGTTAAGTCTCCACTAATGCAGGTTATCCTATGGACTTCTGATGGATGTATGCAGTCATCACTCTGGCATTGAGGGTGTTGAAATAATCCAACAAGAAATATCCCTCATGGAGTCATATTGATTTTTTTTTTCCTGAATTAGTATCTTCCTGGTACTTACAACACTGATCTCCAGGTGAGCAGAATATCTACAATTTTCTGAGTTTCTCCTCTTTCTTTGTTTGCTCTTTTTTTTTAATGGTGTTAAAATTACCAATTTTAAACATGCATTTAAAAAGTAAGTTAGGAAAGAATCCAGTTTTTTGTGGTTTTTTTTTTTTTTTTTTTTTTATAAAATTCAATTGTTCCCTGAGTGGCTTAACACAGAGAAAATTCTCCATTATTAGAAATGATCCTTTCTATTTTTCCCTCTGATAACAAATGCTTGGGCCTAATGTGTAACAATCTAAAATTGTCCTCAAGTCCAATAGTTACCCATGGCATCCCACATATACAGCCAGATCATAGCTAACATGTAGCATTCTTGACACAAGTGGATATTAATTTTATGAACAGATACCAGTTTTTCATAGTTTTGTTAAATTTTATTTCAGCTGTGAATCATTTACACTGTTACACTAACTATGTAATAGCAGAGCTACGAAACACCATAAATGCTTAATGGTGTTGCCACACAACTATTTGTAAGTAGAATTTAAAAGCTGCTGACTTCTGAATATTTTAACTTACATATAGTACTTGAAATAGTATAACACATTATCTTTTATGTATATTTGCTGCCATAAAAACCATTTTAAAGGAAAATGCTACCACTTATAGATTTGTGCATCAGCCGTATTCTTGCTATAGTGACAATATTTAGATGTATATGTTATTAATGTGAAAACATTTATATAAATTATATGCTGAAAAATGCAAAGAGCCCTGAGGTACTGAAGATCTTTATTTTAAATGTAGGTCCAATGGATATGATGGACATGCTACTTGTTTTTTAAGATTGTCATTTAAGAATTCAGCCAGGTGGTGATGGCCATTGTCTTTAATCCCAGCACTTGGGAGGCAAATGCAGGCAGATTTCTGTGATTTGAAGCCAGCCTGGTCTACAGAACTAGCTCCAGGACATTCAGGGCTGTTACACATAGAAAGCCTTTCTGGAAAAACCAAAATAAATAAATAAATATATAAATAGAAAGAATTCAACAATGATTATGATCTCATTTAAAATGAAAAGCTCTTGGAATCTCATGAACCTGCATTTTTCTTTGAAAATATTTGTAAGAAACATCTTTCAAAGCTTAATATAAACTATGGTCGCATCTACTTTTGAACTGGATTTCATCAAAGCATATAAACAATCTGTTGAGAGGCTTCATTATTAATTTCCTTAATAATATGGAAAACAGTACACTCCTATATAAATCTAGGAATACAAATAGAGTGACTCTCATTAACTACACTATGTTAATCAAGGAAAGAAACTTAATTATCTTATGTCTTATAAGTAAATAGTAAATATTAGAAGGAAACAATAATCAGATCAAGGGAATGATGTAAAGGACAAGTGAGAGAGGAAGAAGAAAGACAGAAAAATGAAGTTTGTTTGCCTTCAGTGTACAGTCTCTGGTGTATGTTTTTTAAAAGCTCTGGAGGCCAAGGGCCAGTAGCTTGATTAAAATCATTCTTCATTTGTATTGAAGCATTTTGGCCAGTAAACGTACAACCTATGCTATTTAAATTCACTTAATTCTTATTCAGTTGAGATGTTCTCCAAATATTTATTACACAGATCTAATATGTGCCAGAGACTGCAAGAAACATTACAGATTTCTTTTTTTTTTTTTTTTTTTTAGCGTGCAGATTTTCTCTTTTTTTTTTTTATAATTTTTTTAAATTTTTTATTTAATTTTATATAACAAAGTCCAATTAAATGAAAACAAACATTTATACACAATATTTGGGAATTTGGGCGTCGTTCTTTCCAAACTACTTCCTGCTGGTAAGGGGCGCTGTCTTGGGGGATTCGAAGAAGATTCAGATATCCTAGCTGTAGTCTGTAGGGCTGTTTTGTCCAGCTGTTTGGAATGTAGGATCAGCTTGTACTCTGTTTCAGGCGGTCTGGTGTGATCAAACCACATTAGTCTGGCAGGAATCCACATCTTTTCATTTTCTGTGGAAACAAAAATAGAAATACTTTTCCCCAGTAACTTGTTCTTCAACTTAAATTTTGGAGTCAAAGCGTTTTTTTTTTTTTTTTTTTTTTTTATTATTTTACATGTCGATCCCAGTTCCCTCTCCCTCCCTCCCTCCCTCCCCCCCTAGCCCTCCCTCCCTCCTTCCCTCCCTTTTGCCCTCTCTACCCTCTCCCATGCACTCTAAACACCCTCCCCTCCCAACCCCCACCACAATACAATATGTAGGGGAATGCCATCCAGTTGGGGTCATGTAGATCTGACAGGTCCTGTAAAGTAGGGACTAGGGCTTCTCTCCTATCTCTAGAATAAGGCAGTTATCCTTCCATGGGGGATATGTTTGCAAAGTCCTTTTGTGCACCAGGGATACATCCTGGCTCCACTGTCTGAGGTCTCTTGGACTGCTCAGACCTTCTGGCTGAGACCCATATTCAGGGGGTCCGAGTCAGACCCCTGTTGGCTTCCCAGCTATCAGTCTAGTGGCCCTTAGCTCCTCCTTGTTCAGGTAAGCTGTCTCTATGTACTTCTACCGCATGGTCTGTCCTCTCCATCTGCTTCTGGGTTCTAGTTTGACTCAGTGTTTATGTATGGGTGTTTGCTCCTATTTTCAACAGGCATTAGTTGAGGACTCCATGGAGAAGTTAGTTGTTGATCTCACTCTCCGGGAAGGGCATTTATGATAGCCCTTCCACGGAAGCTGAGATTGTTAGTTGGGAGCAGTCTTGTAGTTCCCTCGACCTTTCTTGGTGTTCAACTTTATCTTCAAACCAATATTGGCTCCCTCTTTTATGTTTCTCTCTCTCTGTCTCTGTCTCTCTCTCTCTTTCCTATTTTCCATTCCTAACCAGGCTCAATCCTCCTGGTCGCACATGCCTTCCTCTCCTCCCTCTCATTTTCTCCTACTTCTCTCTCCATTAGCTGTCCTCCCCACTATACCTGAGGTCTGGGGGACTTGTCCCTTCCCAGTTCTGTGAGGGACTTTATATGAATCTCTTAGAATACAACTTGTATCCTCGTTCCTCTGGTGATGTGAATTATAGGCTGGTGATCATTTTATCTAGGTCTAAAATCCATATATGAGTGAGTACATACTGTGTTCCTCTTTTTGTGACTGGGTTACCTCATTCAGGATGGTTTCCTCAAGTGCCATCCACTTGCCTGCGAATTTCAAGATACCATTATTTTTTTCTGCAGAGTAGTATTCCATTGTGTAGATGTGCCACATCTTCATTAACCATTCTTCAATTGAAGGGCATCTAGGTTGCTTCCAGGTTCTTGCTATTACAAATAGTGCTGCTATGAACATAGTTGAACAGATGTCTTTGTTGCATTGATGTGAATCCTTTGGGTATATGCCAAAGAGGGGGATTGCCCGGGTCCTGTGGTAAACTAATTCCCATTTTCCTGAGGAACCGCCATACTGATCTCCAAAGTGGCTGTATGAGTTTGCACTCCCACCAGCAGTGGAGGAGTGTTCCACTTTCTCCACATCCTCTCCAACATAAGTCATCACTGGTGTTTCTAATTTTAGCCATTCTGGCAGGGGTAAGATGGTATCTCAAAGTTGTTTTGATTTGCATTTCCCTGATAGCTAAGGATGTGGAGCATTTTCTTCAGTGTCTTTCAGCCTTTTTGATTTCCTCTATTGAGAATTCTTTCTTCAGTTCTGTACCTCAGTTTTTAATACGGTTATTTGGTGTTTTGTTGACTAGTTTCTTGAGTTCTTTGTATATTTTGGAGATCATCCCTTTGTCGGATATAGGATTAGTGAAAATCTTTTCCCAGTCTGTGGGGCTGCCATTTGGTCTTGTCCACTGTGTCCTTTGCCTACAGAAGCTTCTAAGTTTGAAGAGGTCCTATATATTAATTGTTTCTTTCAGTGTCTGTGCCCTTGGAGTTATGTTCAGGAAGCAGTCTCCTAGAGATGGCTCAGCTGTTAAAGGCTAGGCTCACAACCAAAAACATAAGAGTCTGTATTATTTTCTTCTTTGCTCTACCATGTAGCTCTCAATACTTTTCTTGGGAAAATTTTCTATTTTTTCCATTTTCTCTCACTTAGTTCCCCTCCCATCTCTCCTATTCCAGAGTCTAATAAAGTATTTACTGCACTTCTTTTAACTATGCTGTTATTACTATCACAAAAGCAAGAGGAATATTGAAATGTGAAAACAAATTAGGAACCTGAGGAAACACTTTTCTTGAGTTGGCATTTTTAGTGTTGAAAAGAGAATATGATTATTTACAGTTCTCCTAACAGTGATTTCAGGTAAAGTGATAAAAAGGTTTGGTCCTGAGTCAGAATCTTTTCACTCAAGCATTGCACAATGGAATCCCAGAGTGAATAGCCTGATGCCCTAAGGCATGTTCTGTAAACATATTCTGCCGTTCTTCCCTTCCTTGCCTATTAAGTGTTAAACTTATTTTGGTACATATTCTATTTCATATTTTGAAAGCACTGTAGTGGAACAGATAAAAGGGAAGACTGTATACAAATTCTAGATGTGAAATTACTCTCTTAATTTTCCATTTATTTCCTTTCACTTTTTAAAGCCACTTTACAACATTGAGGTTTTGAGTAAAGGGCTTCTTATTCTTTCTGTATTCTAATTTCAGAGCATGATAAGAGATCATATCATGGAGATTTGAGTGTTGTGTGAATTGAATTAGTAATATACTGAGTTAATTTTATTATTTCATATAATAACATGATAGTGAGTTTCCTCATGAAATTTTCATACATTTTAATAAATATGAATGACCTGCACACTGTGATTGTTGCATAAGTATTCATTAACATTTACATTATTATTTCTTGTGTTAAACTACTCAATAATTATATAATATTGGGGTCCCTTGCATTCTGCTTTTTTATTATCCTGTAATTCTCATCAGTTTTAGCTTCTTCATCTCATGAGTCATCCTGAAATACGTTACTCCTGTGTACATTACAGTACTTGAATCTTTTCCCACAACATGAAAAATTGGTGGAAGTAGAGACTATCTCTAATGTTCCTTTTCTAAATTACAAACATGGCAGTTGCGGGTACGGAGTCAGCCGTGTTGTCTATTACTCACCATGGCTGCTGGCATAGTCATCTTAGTTATATCCAGGACTGTCCTTTGATCGTGTTGAACAGTTATGGACCATTTAGGATGTGTCAGGAACTCATCTAAGCATTTTACATTTACTGAACCAATTAGTCTTCCTGAAAGTCACATAAACTATGTTGCACAATTACACCATTACCCTGTCATAGACGTAGAAATGCAGGAATGTCAATGTCATCATTCCTCTCAATTCATTGTGACCTTTTCATTATTAAAAAAAAAAAAAAAGCCTTGTTCCCATAACAATTCACCATGTCTTCCCTAATTTGATCCACATTTGAAAATGGTCAGTGACTGGATGATAAACCTAATGTCCATCATTTCCTCCAGGGAATCTCTGAGGATGGATTTTTGGGAGATATTAAATATGTTCAATGCTTGAATCCCTGGATCACTCTGTGGTTCTGGCAGTCACAGAATGAGAGGCACAGGCATATACAGCATCCATGTGGCATGAAATGAGAGGTGACTTTCTATGTGGGGATTCACTAAATACCTTCTGGGACAATGGAATACAGGAGACCCAGCTACAGTGAATTACAAAGATGATGGCCTGTAGAACTGCTCTGTGTGGAAGGGGCCAGCTGGGTAGTGTGGGGGAGGAGGCTTGGCACTTTTCAGAGACAGATGCTAGAATGGATTTTGCAGGTGGTTTTATGCTCCTTCATGGTGGGTTCATTGGCAAATCTCTCCCTTGGCTTTTTCAGTTCAATCCAAGCTGGAGGTGAGAATATCTCTCTGATGGTGATGGCCTTGCTCACCTTGCCAGTACTTTCTAAGTACACATTAGAGCATATTTTTATTTGATTTTCACTTTATTTCTGTGAAGCAATGTCTCTCCATTTAAATTTTAGTTAGCCATTATAGGGATAGGACTTCTATCTCTTGCTATTATGATTTTCAACCACATAAATGATAAGATAGCAATACTCATTTAGCTCATTGTTCTTGTTTGCATCTATGTGCCACACTTGCAAATGTATAATATTTTAAATCAAATAATAACAACTACCACTTGCGGGTGATCCCCATATGTCAATGTTTCAGACCCTTTGAATAGATCCTTTCCTTTAATTCTCTTATTGGTCCAATGAAGGAGGAAACTATAATTATCCCCAGTTTATCAAAAAAATAAAAAGTGAAAACAGAATGCTTAAGTTACTCAAGGCTCCAGAATATGTAGCCAAGTAGGACTTGCACCAAGCCCTCCAGAACCCATACTCTTAACCTTGACATGACCTCCTTTTGTATAGTCATATGTCACACAGGTTCTTTGTGTGCAAACTCTTTTCTATAGTTGTTAACCAAAAAAGTGCATAAAATCTCCTTTGACAAGACACAAGATTATAGCTTGCTGTGTGTGTGTGTGTGTGTGTGTGTGTGTGTTCTCTGCATTTCACTGGCTTGAGAATACGAACCTGAAGTTTTATTTTAATTAGGAACATTGAAATACATGAAATAGATTCGTTGGCAGCAGCTGTGTATTCTCACTTTGACTTGAGAACTACATTCATTGATATCTTTTTAGTACTTAGAAGAAATCTATTGTCCATTATAGCTGCTGCTGCTGTTCTGAACTCTTTTGATAATTGTCCATGCGAGAGCCTGTTCTGTTTTCTCTGGGAAATAATAACGACATACTGTATTTCACAGGTGCAAAACTGAAATGATTTGCTCTATCATTTTGCTTGCTTAATTTACATCTTTCTGTATTTAATTATGTCTATTGTTCATAGATTGGATATTGAGGATCCAACAATGATAGTATTTTGAATCAGCTTTCTAATGTCATTGAGTGGGGCTTACACTGCAGGATACTTAAATCTTTTCTTCAATTGTGACAGTTGGATATCCTCAGGGGTTCCAAGCTGTCTTCAATTATGCCAGCTGTCTGAATGTGGAATGTAAAACTACTATTGCAGTGGGAAATTAAATATTATTTGGTCCAAGTGTACCTTTTTAGTCAACAGTGCCTAGCTTCTGTATAGTCATATCTATCTATATCTATATCATCTATATCTATGTCATCTGTATCTATATCTACATCTATATATGAGAGAGAAAGAGAGTGCAAAAGTGTAAACATGCTGTGGATATAGTTTTCCTTTAAACCATATGCTGTCACTGGTAAGTTGAGTGCCATGTATGAAATTTAAAAGCAGATTTCTCTTTTTAGAACTGGTTTTGGCTGTTTTTAAGTAGGAAGTGCTTTCCATATTAGAAAATTGTTGACTTGGGTGTCATTTTTGCTCCAGGTGACTGGATGTGATCAATTTGGAGCCCAATAGACCTAGTTCATTTTGAATACCACTATTTTGAACCCATCAGTTCATAGTAGTATGCCAGGTTAGGGATATGTCATTTAATATATAATATGCTGCACCACTATCCACAGACAAGTAGTTATGTTTGTTGATTCATTTAACCAATAAGGGCTTGTGTTTTCAGAAACTAGCAGGCATTGTTTTAGCTACTGGAACACAAAGGTAAATAAAATCAACTTGACATCTGGCTCCATAAGACTTACATTAGGAAAGTTTGATATTGCATCACAAACTAACTTTCCCATTACAAGATCTTTCTGCTTCCTTATTATATATTCTATTAGCTTGGTTCTTTTACTTTGTTGGGGTACTGTCTTCCCACAAAAGCCAAATATATACTAAGAAATACAGATGTATTACAATAGCAGACAAAATGTAATTGCAATGGACTCTCACTTCTGATAATATGGCAAGGACTATAAGTTGGGAGGGTTAGAATAAAGTTCTGCCATCAAACAAAATGCTGACATGAGGTAACAAGCTAAGAAATGAAAGGTACTGGGTTTTAAGTTGTTCTGGGAGAAGACTTGATTGTACAAGGAGTGGCTGGGATGAGACAGGCTGGGATGAGACAGGAGATAGAAGAAAAGCAGTATCCTTAGTATTGTAGGAAAGAGAATACCTAGCAGTTCTGGAAAGTGTATATGTGCATTGCAAAAATCAGCTCATATACTCTTGTCATTTGGCAGCTGAAGATGTTTTAGTTGAAACATCTCAAATGACATGTCAGAATTATACATAAAATTCCTAAGCACTTTATTGGTGCTGGAAGAATGAAATTGTGGGTTTTTCATCTTATCAATGTTAAGATATCAATCCTAAACTTTAATGCAGAGAATCTGCATTCCTGGTTTTATTTCCCTCTGGCAATATTTTATGGGACTTATTTTTTTTTTTTTTTACTGCTTATGCTTTCTTTGGAGGTGTGTGTGTGTGTGTGTGTGTGTGTTTATTCAATTCTTTGTTGTGCACAAACACATAGAGGTCAGAGGTCAATGTCACATGCCACTTTTTGTTTCTGGTGCCAGAGTATATCACTTCAACCTGGAAACTCATTGATTCACCTTGACTGGTTGACCAGCAAGGTCCAGGGATTCTTCTATCTCTCCCCCATCAGCACAAGAATTGCAGGCATATGCTAGTTCACTTTTTTTTTTTTTTTTTTTTTTTTTTTTTTTTTTGAACTCACTAGGGATCAGCCTCAGATTTTAGTTGCTTGCCTAGCAACCACCTTCCTGAGTCATTGCTCCCAGTCCTTTTGTTAATTTCTCTAGGATGAGTCATTATACATCCCTTCTTACCCTGCACTGTCTTTTAAAGGCAACAATTCCATGGATAGAGAAAATGGTCTTTAGAGTTTCTTGAAGGGTGATTTTTTCCTTAACCACATTTACCTTGCTTCTCCATGGTATTACATATGGGAAGGTAATTTTTCGTGTGAGTGAGGCTCCAAAATCTGTGGTGCTGATATTATTTCTCTAGATGCTTCAAATACACCAGTGAGGATGTGTTAATCACCTGAGGCTTCCTTTTCCCATTTCATTGCTGCCCATTTCGCCAGTAGTGAGTAAACTCAAATACTGTAGCAGAAGTTAAAACATTAGAATCGCATATGTTTGGCTAGATCTGCACATCAAAGGAATTTTAAACTTTAAACTGTAATAATTTTGAAAATGAGCACAGGTACATTACTTTTGTATCAAAGATTTCTGACTGGCTATTTCACTCTCACTCAAGAGTCAAAACCAATATAGGTTATGTAAAATCCCTCAAGAAATTCAATTTTGGAAAAGAGGCACAGAAAAAAGCAATCGAAGCACAGCATCTTAAACACACTAAGAAATTTATGAAGTGAGTGCTATAGGGTATGAGACATTCACATTATTATAGTTTTATCAGGAAGTAGCTAAATGATTCCAACTTATTCTTGTTATGTTTTGAATATGAAATGGATCCTCAGTTCATGGGTTGATGCTGATTCCCTGCCAGTTGTACTTTTGTGGGATGTGGGTAGAAATGTTAAGAGAGGGTACCAAATTAGAGAGATTAAATGAGTAGGTGTCTGGCCATGAAGATTGTTCATTACTCCGAGTCTTTTATTTCCTGTCTGTTTCCTGTCTCCATGAGGTCATGAGGTGGGCAGCATTTCCTTCCTTTTACTCTGCGCTGGTGTTCTACTTTATAACAGGTTCAAAACAAAACAAACATAAAACTAAAAACAAACAATCAAGCAAACAAACAAAAACCCACTGCCAAGTAACTGGTTTGTTTTGAATATGAAATTTCCAATATAAGCTGCTTGGGGTTAATTGCAAACTTATATAATTTGAAAGTGATTGGCTTCTCAGAATTATGACCCAATGAATAGATAAATTTTGTGATGTATTGGAAGGTGTTGAATTGTAGACGATGGAACATATTGGTGAAAGTGTATCAATGGAGATTTGATCATGCCCTGGCCCTTTTCTGTATGGCCTTTCCTACGCTCTATCTGCTAATAATAATAAATCTTCTTTTAATACGTTCCCACTATCACACTATTCTGCCTCTGCTGATGACATCAAACATCTCTGAAACGTTGAGTCAAAAGTTCAAACTTTCCAGTTAAGGTTTGTTTTTAAATGTCAGAAATTCTGTCCCAGTGACAAGAAAGCTGATTATGAATTGAGCTCTCTGAAACTCTGAGCCAGACTAAACCTTAAATAGTTGATTTCAGGTACTTTGGTTAAAATAATGGAAAAGTAAAAAACAAACAAAAGGTTTGGATATGTCAAGTTCACCATAGAAATAAGTACTTAAACTATAGCATGCAAATGGTGTATTTAATCTTTGGAATCATCTGTTTCAAGTACCTTAATTTAATGGAATTTCTGGCTAATAGAGAATTGCTCTATGCTTTGTTTTAATATCATAATCCACAAAGTTTCTGGAAGACAGTATATGATGTATTAATATGTAATAACAAATAAACTCTCCTTTATATTTAACAGTAAAGTCATGGCTGGGCATAGTAATACATGCCTTTAGTCCTAGCACTCAGGAGGCAGAGGCAGGTGAATCTCTGTATGAATCCAACCTCATCTACATAGTGAGTTATATCACAACCATGTCTACCAAAACTGTACATAATGAGACCTTTTCTCAAACAAAACAAACAAAACAAAAAGTATAGTCATGTGAATGTTAATGTACTGGTGAGTACATATCTGAAATTCCAGTGCTCAATAGCTCAGACAGGAGACTTACAACAAGTTTACTGTCAGTTCTAGGCTACAAATGGGTTCCAGGATATCTTGGGCCACAAAGTGAGACTAAATCAATACCAATGGAAAAAACCCAAAGAATTTAATATAGAATTTGATTTTAAAGTCGCACAGACATAAAAACAGAGAGTTTAAACATAGTTGTATTTTGTTAACTAGACATGGGAATTGGCATATGTAGTATATTCACTGCACTGAAACCCCAAGGTTAAATGTTCATTCCTTCTATGAGCAATTTAAAATTTTTGTTATGAAAGGAATCAGGGAAATGATATATATGTGTCCATTGTACTGTCTGAAATTCCTATGTGACAAGTACATACCTGATGCTTACAGGTAAAACAACTATGCCTATACTTAGCAAGAGAACTCATATTAAATATACTCAAATAATTAAAAATCTCCCAATCACAATCTTCTGGACATAGATAAAATTTTGAGAAGTAAAAGGAGCTTTATGGTTCAGCAGTTGATGAAAAACCAAGGCCAACTCAGGAAAGAGTAAGAAGTAACAAGTCTTGTCAGGGAAGCCTGGTATGTCCTATTAGTTCAAGCTTGCCTTTTCAAAGGAAACTGTCCAAAGGAACTGTCTTTACAAACAGGCACAACTTCTTCAGGAGTGGATATTGCTGGAACCACTTCCTTGTCTGCATATGGATAGATCCAGGTAGATTCAGATCACAAAGACACACAGCCCATTCTTCTATGACTTACCTATCACCTAAATCTGAGATGTGTCTGCAGGTAAGCTGCAAAATTCTAAACTGGAGAGGTTCAATAAGAAAGTTTGGTATAAAAGGATGAAAGTATAGCAATCACAAGAAAAAGAGTAGATTGCTGGACCAATGGAGATCTATCCAAGGGAGAAAGGTGCCCAAGGAATGGACATGGGTTGCTGATGCTTCTGAAATCTGTCCCAATGTTTTGCTTAGGTCCTTTGATTGTCACTTCTTTCCTCCACATTTTTTTCATAAAAGATCTTTTGTTAATAGTTTTAGAGGTAATTCAGGTAAATTTTTGGGTTTTTTGTAACATAAAGAGCCATTTTACAAATAGTAGCTTATTGCTATTGGTATATATTTGGGATTGATTAAGGGAAAGTAGACTGGGTCTTCTACCCTTAACCAGAAGTTATCTGTAACCAACTGGCAAGGGAAAATCAATTTCTCCAGTGAGGTCTCACTAGGTATGTTAACCATACCTTAGTTTAGGGCCCATGCCCAGGAGCAGCTGGCAACCACAACATGAATTCAATATATTTTTAATAGACCTTTGTCTCAGTTTGCTTTGTTGGGACAGTTTGGTCCTATTAGTCTTTTGATTTTTTGGTGCCATTTTTGTGTTTTGTGGAATTTTTTGTTTTTTGTGTGTATGTGTTTCTTGTTTTATGTTTGTTTGTTTCTAAAGAGAAAAAGGAACCTATAGTTGGGAGGGTAGAGAGGTGGAGAGGATTTGGAATTGTAGGAGGGAAACGTGATGAAAAATGTATTATATTAAAATATATTTTCCTGATAGCTAAGGATGTTGAGCACATTCTTAAATATCATTCAGCCATTTTAGATTCTTCCATTGAGAGTTCTCTATGTAGTTATATGTACCCCACTTTGTAATTTGATTATTTGGTGTTTTGGTAACTAACTTCTTGATAAGGCTGGAGAAAACAACAGAATCAGCTGATCTGAACAAGGAGGGAAGTCATGAACCCCAGTCTGATAGCTTGGAAACCGACCTAGACTCCCTAAATGTGGGTGTTAGTTAGAAGGACTGGGCAGTCTATGGGGTCTCTAGTGATGGATCAGTATTTATCCCTAGTGTACAAATGGACTTTGGGATCCCATCCCATATACAGGGATACTTTCTCAGCCTTGACCACAGGGGAGGGTGTGGGCTCTGCCCCACGGACATGGAAGGCCTCACCCTCCCTGGGGAGCAGTAAGGGGATGGTGGGTTGATAGGGGAGAATGGGAGGGTGAGGGAACTGGGATTGACATGTAAAAAAACTTTGTTTCAAATTTAAATAAAAAAAGGAAAAATGTTTTCAATAAAAAAAATTAAAAAACTTAAAAGCTTAAATGCTAGTGATCATTAATTTTCATAAAGAAAATTTTCATTTTTGTATTAAAAAATCATTTACAAGAAACTCTTGGATCAAGTCAGTTTAAATTATTTTTCTCATCTCTACAGCACCCATATCCTCATGGGCCAGTGCTGTCTTTGCAATTTTCTTTGTGAGATTCTATTTTGCATCTCTTTTAAAGGAAGTCTTCTAACAGGCAGCTGTAATTTTTTTTTATTTATTCTTCCTATTATAATGTCCAGAATAATGCCCCCAAAGGCTGGTACTGAGATCATTCCTCATGCATATTTATTGAGGAGTAATTATACCTGTACATGGAAAAAGATATTCTTTATTATTTAATGTCCTGTTTTAAATGCTGTTCTCTGCGCATCAGCCAGGTTTATTCTTTCTTAACCATTCAGAAGCAAGCAGCTAATATTTGAAGGCTATGGGATAGTTAAATGATAGCTTATAGTTTGGTAGAAAAGACAAGAAAACCTGTAACCATTTGTTATGACTTAAATTCAATTCCCATGTGATTTCCTGACTCCCTTTCAGTATTTCTTGTTGAAATAAGCAACGGGAGAGATTGCAACAGGGCTGAAAGGAAGTTTGTAGTTCAGACTCCTTTCTCTGGTCCTTCATTCCTTTTTTTCAGTTTCCCTCCACTACAGGTTTGAGATTAAGCTTTTATTGCTTCAGTGGTAGGAAAGTAACTATTTTCTTTTATGCTAGTGACAGGAACAATAGTTCTATTAGACCTCTAAGTAAGGGAATATTTCTCACAGTGGTTTGGCTTGCGCACTCCACTCCCCCACCCCCAATCTGTTATCATTACAGGTGCTTGTAGGACAGGTAAGGAGAGAGCACCCCTTTCAGGCAGACAGCACATCACTGATGACTCTTGACTTTCAGAAAACATCTGGCTCAGTGCTCTTGGCTCTTTTCAATGTCAAGTTTGACATATTTGCGTATGAGACAGTAGATATTTTAGAATAACTCCTACATCCGAAGGGATAGTCATCTCAAGGTTAGTCAGGGCAAATGACGAACCAGAATAATAACTGTTTCTTGAGAATATTACATAATCATCCTTCTACAGGGAACATTCATCCTCTTAGAAGGAGCAGAGAATGTTTTTGTTTGTTTGTGTTGCTGGTGAAAGGTGTTGCTCTACTTTGCAAATTCTAGCCATTGACTTTCTTCCTGAACTTCAAACTTTAGTCTCAGAAACATCATTAACCTGAAGGTATTTTTCAAAAAATCATTGCATATTAATTGTTTCAGTAAATATTACTATTTAAATCATATTTTCACAATTCAATAATGTGTAAGATTATAAAACGAGTGCTATATACTGTCTCATTATGACTTCATTAATTAGTACAATCTTTTGTCAGTTTTCTTGAGGCAAATTTTAATAAAGACATTAGTAACAAAAGGAGAATTTTGGGTAATACTATCCCTTGGCCAAGTGTAAACTCTTAACACCTGGAACACTGAAAAATAAATAATGAAAACTGAAATTGAAAAAGAACAAAGGGACCCTAGTTTATGAATGGAGCATCACACTGAAGTTCAGTAACTGACTACAATCTTCCATATTAGCATTTCATTAGTAAGTGTCTGAAGCCACAGTTATTTTTAATGATATGTATACTGCTTATATATTTCCAAGTTGCAAACATCAACATATCTTTGTAAACTTTGATCATAAAGACATGACACTTTTGTAAACAATCAAAAGATTTTTTTCTTTAAAATAATTTAGTAATAAATATATTATTTCTCATTCAAGTTTCCCTCTTGTAATAGAAGCTTTAAAAATGTATTATAGGTATCCTCACCTGTTTTGTCAAGAAATAACCATATAGATTATGTAAATCATTGGTAATATTTTTAAAATGTTTCAAAAAATTAGCAAGTACCTCTTTATATTGTAATTGGTATTTAAAACGTCTTTCAATTTTTCAATTATTGAAAGAAGTATAAACATAAAATTGTGAGGCATATTATCATCCTTAAAATTAATAGCAACCATTTCCTAAAATCTTACTCTATCCTACATGTGTTACTGATTTTTTATTTTTAATTCAGGAGGCTCTTTTACATTCACAAAATCTCTTGAGATACTGATGCACATGTTTTTTTCTCCGTTTCATAAAAGGGGGTAGCAGGTGTGGACACTGAAATCATATTGCCAAGATCACTTAGCTAGTAAGTGGCAGATTGAGTATTCAAACAGACCTGCTTAATGTCAACACTCAGGCCCTTTTACTGTATTTTACTAACCTACTTGATTATAATATTTTGAGAAAAATAAATGATATGATTAACTTGAAGTATTTTACAGTGGGTTAAAGTAACAAAAATATTTATGTCACTAGAAACTATAAACTCATCTGTAGGTTATCAAAATTATTTTTGGCTTTATCTAAGTGTTTATATTTTAAACTCTTCTAGTATCTGTACTTAAGTATTTTAATCAAGAGAGTTTTAAGTGTTTGAAATGTTTTCTTTGTTAATGCACGCAAATATTTTTAAACAAATTACGATTGTGATTGTAACGATATGAGTTCAGACTTAATACAATTTTATTTTTAAGATTCTAAAATACTAATTTATGTTCATTCTACAATATACCATCAAATATTGTTTTCTGGATTGTTGCTGACTTGAATATCTTGGCTTGTTTTAGACTGTTCAGTGATATGAAAACCTGATAATCAGAGTCTGAGGCAGATTAAGGTCCTCAAGGCTTATCCATTACAAATTTAAATTTTCTTTCCCCTTGTTGGAAGCGCTTAAATTAGTTCGTGGTAATTACATGAGTTCCTGACTTACATAATATCTCACTAATTCTGGAATTTTGAAGTTAATTTTTCGTATGTAAAAAGGACATGCTAACATTTATTATTTTGCTACTTAGCTACCAGACTTTTATGTTTATTTTTTTTTTCAATTTGGTTACATGAGGAGTTGGTTTGTTTTCCTAATACTTAAGTCACATTGTCTTCCTTTATTCTCCATTACAGCTTCTTATTTTTTTATTAGTAACATCTTATGATAATTTAACAAAGCAATCAACACTTAGTTAACGTAATCAGTTAGTCATTATAGAGGGTTCTTAGATTTTTATCTGTGGTGATTGAAAGAAAATTACTCCCAAAGGGAGTGAATCTATTAGGAGGTGTTGCCTTTTTGGAGGTGTTGCCTTATGCCACTGTGTGAGCTGACTTTGAGGTCTCTTTTGCTCAAGTTGTCCTCAGTGTGACAGTCAGTTGACTTCCGGTTCCCTGCACTCTCAGCTGCTTCAGCACCTGTCCTGCTTACATACTGCCTTGTCCCTGCCATTATGATAATGGACTGAATCTCTGAAATTTGAGCAAGCCACCTCAATTAAATGTTTTCTTTATAAGAGTCCCCATTGTCATGTCTTTTCACAGCAATAAAAAGCTTAACTGAGATGCCATTTAATAAATATTTCTGTTCTAAAGTCTCCTTCTGTTTTCCTTTCCAGCTGTGAAAAAAAGTCCTCTGTCCTTTTAGTTTGCAATTATCACTTTCCTTTTAATTTGTGTGTCACACAATTGCATCTACTATTTCATGTCTTAAAATTTTTCTCTCAGACGATAAATTTTTTCAACATTAATTTTACCTTTAACTATTTACCTTGTGCTTTGGTTGTGTTCTCTTGAAGTCACTGTCTCATCTCTCAGCTGTACTTCAGGAGCTAACTGTGCACACAGTGATCTGCAGCTTTTCTGTATAATTACCACCCACTCCTTTCTTAATCCTTTATTTTTTTTGGCTTCTGCCCATAGCACCACAATAAAATTGTTCTTGCAAAGGTCATCTCTTTATTCTAAATAGCCAAAGCCAGCTTCTTATTCTCTTTTCTCATAATGCAGCACAAGGAACACATTGTAGAGCAGAGTAGAGGAGATTGTACAGAAGAAATGGTATTGAGAGAATGAGCTGTATTTGCAATAATTAGCATAGATTAAGCCTTATGGGAGAACAGAGGAGTGGGAACAAATACTTCATGGTTTCAATAGTGAGCTTGGTTTAACCTTGTAGCCCCTAGTAAGGTGATAGCAGGAAATTGGAAAGAGTTCAGAGCTGGATTGTACATTTAAATATTTTTTTCTTTGTTACCTCTTCTGGTTGCTTGTTTTCGTTGCCATTTTCAGTGCCAATTCTCGGTGTTCTTAAAATCTGTCCTCAGAATGAAATCTTTTTTTCAAATGACATCATTCTGTGGTTTGTCCTGTGTCACATTGTTCAACTCGTCTTCAACCCTTGCTTTGTATATGGCAGCTTACAGAGATTTGTAACTTTTTTTTCCTGACTCTGAATGTCAAATGTGAATTTTCATGTCTTTGTCTATTTCAGTTCATCTCAAATCACAATATATTAAATTTAAGACATTTTTACTTCTGAATTCTTTATCTTATTTAGTGATTGCCTCATCATCTAGTTCCCAAGGGTAGGTGAGATCCTTAGTATTAATTGTCAACCTGAGAGTTTCTAAAGTAACATGGGCAATGAGACTCTGAGGTTGTCTGTAACAGATTAGTTGATTATATTAATTGAAGTAGAAAGATGAGCCTGTGTGACACCATTCCTTATGCAGAGTACTCTGAACTATATGGGAACAGAAACAGTGACTGAAGACTAGTATGCATTCATTCATTCCTCTCCTCTAACTGGGTACATGATGTGATGAGAACCTCAGGTCCCAGATGCCTTAACTGTTCTGTCATAGTAGCCTATAACTTGCAACTATAGGAAAAATAAACATATGCTCCATTAAGTTGTTTTGAAAGGATATTTTATCACTGATGGGAGATGCCATTCTATAAATATGTTTTTCATACTGGTTAATGAATAAAGCACTGTTGGAAAATAGGAAATGTAGATAGGTGGGACTAGGAGACGAGGGCGAAAGAGGAAGTAGAAAGGAAGAGTCAAGATGGAGAGACTGGGGAGACCAGAGGCAGGCCCCATTCCCCGGTAAGATGAAAGCATGTGGAAATGGGTTAATACTTATGACAGAGCTAGCCGATAAGAAACAAGTAACTGGCCAGCAGCATTATATCAAATATAGAGTCTCTGTGCCTTATTTGGGGCTGGCGCGGCGGGACAAGACCGAGGCGGTCTGAAAAACCTACTCCTTACACACAACTACAAATCACCTAAAATAGGAAGTATTGCTCCA
Organism: Phodopus roborovskii; assembly: GCF_943737965.1. Classification (NCBI taxonomy): domain Eukaryota; kingdom Metazoa; phylum Chordata; class Mammalia; order Rodentia; family Cricetidae; genus Phodopus; species Phodopus roborovskii. Next base: position 80,061 of record NW_026125431.1, read on the forward strand.
ATCAGATACTCTTGTAGTTGGTTGTTTTACACATTTACTCCTTTAGATCTTTGCTCTTTGAGATTCTGTCCACCCAGTTCCCAAATAAATACACAGAGGCTTATTCTTACTTATAAATACCCAACCTTGGGTTGGCTTATTTTTAGCTAGCTTTTCTTTAATTATCCTGTCTATTTTTTGTGTCTGGACTTTTATCTGTCTCTATTCAATATAACTTTCTTTACTTCTTATTCTGTGGCTTGCTGTGTAGCTGGGTGCCTGTCCCCTGGAGTCCTCCTCTCCTTTTTCTCTCTTATCTTTTTCTCTCAGATTTCTCCTCATATTTATTTTCTCTAACTCCCAGCCTTGCCTACTCTTTCTACTGCCTTGCTATTGGACATTCAGCTCTTTATTAGATATTCAGGTATTTTAGGCAGCAAAATAGCACAGCTTTACAGATGCTAACAGATATACCATAAAAGAATGTATCACATCTTTGCATCATCAAACAACTACTACACAGCAAAAACAGACCATATACATACACTTAAGGGAAAGTCAAATGTTAATGTCCTATTTTCTTGAACTTGCCACATTTATGCAAATCCTGTGTATTATGATTCAGTTTGATTATCATGTGGATACACATTGTAGATAATATGAACTGATTATTTTAGAAGGTACATCATGAGAAATAATCCAATAAACTTTTATAAATAAAACAGATTGTTGACAAATAACGGATAATATTTAAGTGTAATACTAATCATTTAGATTTTTCTAAATTCTGTGAGATAATTTAATATCTTTTGAAAATTTTGCTTTTCTCAGAAAGATATTCATGTGTTATGAATGGAAAATTACCCTTGAAATATCTCTATGAATAAAAATTTATTTTATTTTGTATTGTTTTGCTACAATTTTACTTTATTCATTTTTATTTTTTACTTGTCATCATTATACAAGTAATTTGGAAACAGAATTATTTTGAGAAGTAAACAAAATGACAAATGTCTGTACTCAGATTTTTTAAAAGAAAGACATGTCTTAAGAAAGCAGAACTTTTTCCTGTAAAAATGTTAAGAGATGCTTTCATGACTATCCATTACAGTAAATGCTATAAAGATTGTAGTCTTGGGGAAGAAAATATTTATGTCAATGTAGACTTCTATTACATATGCTTTTATTTTCATTCCTGGATGTCTACATTATGTATCATGCAAAGAAAAAATGTTGAACACAGAATATGAAACTATATTTTTCTTATTCAATTTTAGTAAGGTTAGGGATATTCTTTTGATGATAAATATGAAGTCTTTTAGAATGTGGTGGGGAGGATATTTATAGTATCTTTTCCCTTTAAGAAATTAGTTTGATTTATGAACAGTATTTGTAATGGAATTGAAATTATTTTAGTCCAAGAGAAACCATGAGTACATTCCCAGAATTGTGAGTGAATTGTCCTTGTAGAGGACTTCACAGTTGTTAGCATGACAGGGAAAAAGCATGCACATGAAGTGAAAGGAGAAAAGAGTGGAAACATTGACAAAGGAAAAATGGAGGATGTGATCTCTGTTCGTTTTCTTGAATTATTAAGCTCTCACTTATAATGCCATTGGGAGACATTAAATACTGTAAAACCTGATGTCTAGGTAAATTTAAGAAATATCACTTGAACAAGAGTTGGGAAGATAAAAATAGCAGGAACATGGTTCAGACAAACTGTTTGTGTAGCCCATAATGTTGTATTGACATCTAATGTTTGTGACAATTATCAGAGTAAAGGTGATGATATTACAAGAGGAGGCCAGGTGTGTTGGCATTGTCTCAAAACCTAGGTTTCACAGGAGGATGAGGCAAGAGGAATAAACGTTCATGTTCTGGCTAGGAAAACTCAAAGATGACATATATTGAAAAGTCTGCATGAGGCTAAAGTGAAGAGTTCTTGGATTAATTCTGCTGGCAGAAGAAATCTCAAATCAGACTAGAACAGACCCCATTCTGTGGTTATTACTGTTAACTCTAATGATGATTTATAATGAAAAGTAGCAAGCTGAGCAAATAAAAAATACAAAATGTATGGATTGAGAAAAGGGTACCAGGAAGTGGTATAGAGCTAAATCCTGTGCTCAGGGAAACAAAAGGATTAAGAAATGGAATAAAGGGAGTGGTGACTTTAGGGTAACATCCCATCTAGCTAAATTTCCAACTCTTGTGTGGTGATATATTAGTTATGACTTATTAAAGTTTGCCTGAGGGTACAAAAAGCAATGCTAGCCAGAAGGCATAGAGGCAGGCAATAGTGATAAACACCTTTAATGCCAGTGTCCATATTAGCTAGCATGGTGATGGTGACACACCTTTAATCCCAGGACTCAAGAGACAAGCAGATGGATGTCTGTTAGTTTAAGGCCACACTGAGCTACAAGAAATTGATCCCATCCTAAGAGAAACAGCTCATACAAAGGTGATTGCAGCACTTGGGATCACACAACTTTAATCCCAGGATTTATGATGTTTAAAATGAAGAAGCAGCAGTCTGGGATTGTAATGTGAGGCTTCATGGAGACAGGGATTGCAGTCTGAAGTTTGGTGCAAAGGTTTATTCTCCAGACATAGTGAGAACAGGACAGCCCTTTCAGCCTGAGGTATCGGTAAGAGCTTTGTTTTCCTGACCTAATATCAGTCTCTGGATTTTTATAATTCATGCTACAGTTGTAAAGGGAATTAAAGAAACTCTTAGAGCCAGAAGCAAACTTTTAATTCCGGCATTGGGAAGGCAGAGTCTGGAATATCTCTGAGTTTGAGGTCAGCCTGGTCCACTGAGCAAGTATTAGTATAGTAAAGGTCAATCAGTAAAGGTAACCATCAAAACCAGAATGCTGGTTAAGATGTAATTGAATGAGGGGACCATGTTCCAGCTCCTGCAAGCTACAGAATTTGGCACTTTCCACCACATGGTCCTGGCTTTAGACTAAATGGGTTATGGAATTTGCCTCTGCACCTAAGGAAAACTGCTAAGGTCAGACGTGTGTCAGTGGTGTCCCTGAGTGGAGGCCTAGAAGTGCAGTTTCATGAAATGATGTTGAAGCCTGGATTGCCTTGGGACAGACCCCAGGGTGTTAGAGATGCCAGATATCTGCTATAACTGCCAAGCAAAGCTGATAACAGGCAGTGGAAGCAACACAAGACAAAGAAATGTACTGCAGTTAACAAAGTTAAAAGGGGTTAGAGATCTGAAGGGAAGTTTGGCATCAGACATGGAGATACACTTTGGAGTTTGCCCATCAGGTTTTCAGTCTTGCTGTGATCCAGTATAACCTCACTATGCTCCCTTCCCTAGATTTTGAAATGGTAATTTATGTCCTGAACCATTATATCTGCCTTTTGGTTTTGATTGTACAGGGAATTACAATTAGGAGATTGCATGAATTTCAGGAACGACTTTGAACTAATTAATGTTTTAAATATATTTGAGACTATTACAGACTATGGGGACTTCTGAAGTTGGACTGAATGTATTTTTGCATTCTAATATAGTTACAAATCTTTGGAGGCCAGTTAGTGGAATGTGGTGGCTTGGGAAAAATGGATCCACAAAGGAGGAGTAATATTAGGATATGTAGTCTTGGTGGTCTAGTGTGACTTTGTTGGAGGAAGTGTGTCTCTGTGTGGGTTGGCTTTGAGTTCTCCAATGCTCATGTATTAACATGTAACAGCTACCTATCCAGTGCCATGTCTGCCTGCATGCCACCATGTCCCATCATGATAATAGAACTGAACCTCTGAACTGGAGGAAAACCACCACAATTAATTTTCTTTAAAAGTGTTGCTGTTATCATGGTGGCTCTATACCAAAATAGAAATCCTAACTAAGACAAATTACCAATATAAGTGACTTAAAATATGTTAACAGTATTGCTTTTTTTTTTAATTAGTGAAAGTCACAGTTGACATAAAAATCCAATCACACTGTTTGATAATCATTTTTATTTCAGTTCAGTGTTTATCTATGAAGAGGTGGGATGTTGTATTCTCCAATGTTTGGTTTTCTTGTTGTCATTGTTTTGTCTTGAGTTAGGTGTTAGAAACAATAGAAAAGTAATTTACTTGTGCTGTTGTGCTAAACATCCCTGAGATACTGCTTTGATTTTAATTTGCTCCATAGTAGCTTATGTGTGACAACAGATGACCACTCTGCGATGACAAGGTGAATGCCACTCTCTTCATGTGTCTAGCAGCTGTCTCATTTGCTATAAATTTCTTCTCTGTGTGCATTTTCTCATCTGTCACATGAGTATTCTCATGAAACCTTGGGACTATTCAGATAATTGGGTGAAATACTACATGTAATGATAGGAATCCAGGGCTGGCGTCATGACACAGCTGATAAAGGCATCAAATCTAATAACTCCAGTTGGATCCCTAGGACCCATAAAATGGAAAACAGAGTATGCTACATAAAGCAAGTTATAATAGCAAGTACAAACAAAGAAGATCTAAAGTTGTTATCCCCAATTGGACTATCACAGGGTATATCAATTACATCCTATAGCCTATTTTATTTGGCCAACACAAAACAGTGTGTGTGTGTGTGTGTGTGTGTGTGTGTGTGTGTGTGTGTGTGTGTGCATGCCTGTACACCTTATTTTTTTTTTTTTTTTTTTGGTATCTCACCTTATTGGATTGCTTGTTTTGACCTTTGTTCTCTATTTTATGTTTTATTTGCTTGTTTTTCAGAGAGAGAGGAAAAGGGCTTCTTTAGGGTTTTCATTTTAAGTAAAAATAGATTATAGGTATATATATATCAGATGCTTATTTTTAAAATTAACTCAAAATCTAAAAGAGCAAAGATGTTTTATTTCAAACGACAGTGTGCAAAGGCCAGCTAAATATGTATATTTTTTTCTGTAGAGCTGTAATTAAGTAATTCTACTTCTTAAGAACACACAAGAAGCATGAACTGAAGAGATTTCCTTTTTTAATGATTTTTGGTTAATACAGTATAAATGGCGGAAGATTGCAAATCTGCAAAATAGTCGGTTTGCAGTTTCTGTTTGTCTGAGTATTCCTACTCTTTAGCACTGTGAGTTTGGGTTGCATAGCAACAGAAATTAAACGAGTTTTTGCCTCAAAATTTGCCTCAGCTTCTCTTAATGCACCAAATTATAGTAGTTATCATTACTCATTTTGGATAATAATATATAACTCACATGCTCACTGAGATTTTCATATGAATATTCAAGATAATGCACAATAAATAAATATTTGTTACGTTGTGAGTGGAAGTGAATTTCCATATTAGTATCCAATGCTATTAATATTTCTTTTTTGTCTAATGGAATAAAAATTTTTAGGAAATTCACTTAAGAGAAATGACACTGAGAACTATAAATACATAATTATTTCTTGTGCAAATGAAGGGAAAATTGTGAGAGTGCAGGGTGCACGCGCACAAACATTTTGTAGTAATGGCTTCTCTGTTGTTTAGTTTTTTTATGTAGGTTTGCTTAGACAAGGTTTCTTGTGTATCACTCGCTGTCTTGGAACTTACTCTGTAGACCAAGCTGGTGTCGACCTCACAAAGATCTGCCTGTCTCTGCCTCCTGATGCTGAGATAAAGGGTGCACCATCACCACCCAGCTGTAATTATTTTTTTGTCAGTATTTTGTTATAGAAACCACTTAGGAATCACAAACAGAAGTACTTCAGTACTGAAAAAATGTCCTTGCAACATATACAGCCATATTGTATAGACATGTAATAAAAATGTTTGCATTTCTAATTTGGTGTGCTAATCACCTTGCCTTTAGAAGTGAATAATGGCAATTATGGCAATTTCAACCTTGCTTAAGAAAAACAACTGTGAGATAGTACACATGTTAATTAGCTACATATAGTCATTCCATATATATATGGATACCATGTGGATCATGAAAATAAAATAAAATTTTAACTTTTAGTTCAAAAGTGAATATAAATATGCTTCAACATATGCATAAAAATATTCTATATGATAAATACATACAATCTTACCCTTAAATTTAAAATAAATAAGTTAAGAAAGTAATGTTTAATAGCAGAACTTGGATATTTTAATGGTGTCATTAGATATCACGTACTAGATTATTAGGTCTGATTTTCCTTCTTTGAGTTTGGGTGCATATAGGCATTATTTTTAGTACTATTGTTAATCAAAAGTGTTAACTCAACAGACAATAGTAATTTGTGAATTACTAAATTTATTGTCACTGGTGTGATAAAGTAGTTAATAAAATGTTGGATCTCATGATATTGGCCAAATCTTTGTGAGTCAATACAAAATGTGATCTTTTCATCCTGTGAACATAGCCTTGAGAAGGAGGGATATCAAGAAAGATACCATTAATCTGATTTCTGGACAAAGAGGTTCTGTGTTTCTGGGAAAGGAGGGGGTGGCAAGAACAAGAAGTAGAAGGAGAATGAGGATGCTGTGTAAAGGTTGGTTTTTGGCCCCAATGTGGCTTGTTGGATGAATCTAGCATCCCACCTATGAAGTGTGGGGGATAATGTTTTCAATCATTGCTCTTTCTTAGGTTCTTGGTGCCTTGGGTTCCTTAATCTACGTTTAATACCCCAGTATCCTGGGCTGTTTATATATCCAATGCTGTGTTTTATAGGTGAAGGTGCACAGGTTTCCATTGTGGCAAAATAGTCTTCTTTCCCTATTTCCCTGGCTAATAGAAAAATGTGCTTCATTTGTAAGAAACAGGCTGAAGTATTAAGTAGATGTTAAAGAATGTCACCAATTTATTACTAAAGGTCTCCCAGGAACCACTGTATAGTTAGAGGAGAAAGCTGAACTCTTCCTACACATATTTCCTCTCTTGTTGAATGAAATTGGAAGTTCAGGATCATGTTGGCACTGAATGGACATTTCATTTTGTTTGAGTCTCTGCTCCACTTTATTAGAGAATACCATAGCCAGAAAGCAACCAGTCTAGATTAGTATGTGTGTTTGTGCCAAGAGAACTAATCAGGAGTCTAACATATGGGGCATTTGAACAAGGAAATGGATGTTAACTATGTGGTTGTACATTTGGACTGCTTCAGATGCATTTGGGTTTTGCTTCGCAACTGGAGAGGTAGTCATCGGGGGTGTGAGCAGCTGTGGCCACTTTACCTGTAAGTGGCCCAGATTGCACCCGCTGGCATTCTTATCTTCTGCATCGGAAAATTCCTCTTTCTCTCCATGGATGTTTTTCTGAACTGCTCAGGAAATCCTTGATGAAGGATTATTTTATGATCTATGAGTGAAAGTCATGCAGATATCCTACAGTCACATTCAGTGAACATTTGTGGAATTTCTTGCATGTCTCAAGCAAGATATGAATTATATTCCTTGAGACATAAAACAAAACAGTGGTTAAGCGTAATTGGGAAGCCAGATCTCACAGGTCTGCATCATAGTCCCTGGGATTTTCTAAAATATGAATGCTGGAATTTAACTTCCTTGTGCTTCCTTTTCCTCATCAGTGAAATGCGGGTTGTAATTGAAGCAAGCATATGAATGCTAAGTGAATATGCACACAAGCATGTAGACCTAGACCAGTACAGGACACATTAAAAATGCGTTATCACACATATGCCAACCCATTAAACACAAGGTTCCAGTTATATAGGTAGTACTTATTTCCTTTTTATTGGAAGGATATAAGAGAGAGAGGGGGTGTGGGGGGTGGGAGAGAGGGAAAGAGAGAAGAGAGAGACAGAAATAGAGAGATATATTAACCGGGAGTTCTTGTGATCAAGGAGTAAGGAAGCTATCATTAAAATGAAAGACAAAGGCATGACTAGTTTGTAATTAGCTCTCTACCTTTTTATAATTCTGCCATTACTCTCATATGTTTTCTTTTCTTATCCTGGTATATGCATGTGTAATGTTTAGCTATCTGCTTGATATTTTTTTAACTGATATAATACAAGTTCTACATATTAATGATTTTTCCTTCTTCTGTTTACTCATTAATGCAGATCCTGATATGTATAATACTGTCTAGAATATATATTATATTCAAAAATATAATGGAATAGTTATATTAATTTGATCAGTAAGATTTATTGAACACTAAATAAGTTATATTAGCTTATGTGATGTTTGGGACAGCAGAACGAAAATACTTCATGCTTTTATGAAATATTAAACTGGTGTGTAGGAAAATAAAACACAAATATTTACTATATAACAGAGCATAAGTGAGAAAGATCATTAAAATATCTGGAAGAAGATGTAGGATTATTGACAGCGTGATGTTTAAAAATGGAACTTGCATGGATGATATAGGTAAATCGTCAGAATTATAGCCAGCTGAAAAAGAAATGGAAGAAACCTCTACAGGTTTGAGAGTACAAATTACATGGAGAAAATAGAATGCATTGAAATTTAAAGAGAATATGTGGGCGGTGGTTGGTTCCATGTACAACTCAGGGATGTGGTTCACATGGGGTTTTGTACAAAAGGAGACTTCTCTGTGGCTGTTTCCCAGCCAAGTAGAATCATACAGATTTTATGGTACCTGCTACTTTCCTAACCTGTTGTTTTTGTTAGCTTTTAATTGTCAGTCACTCAAGAAAGGAGTCTTGCTTGAGGGATTATCTAGAAAAAAAATTGACCTTTGGGCATGTCTGTGTTGACTTGTCTTGATTGCTAATAGATGTAGTCTATTCTGGTCCACTATGGATAATGCTATTTCTTGAGCAAATGAATATGAAATGTATAAGAATGCTAGCTAAACCAGAAACTGCCAGCAAATTAGGAAGCAATGAGTTTCTGTCCCGACTTTCTTTGACTGAAAACTAAGACCTGAAAGTGTAAGCCAGATAAATCCTGTTTTTCTACGAAGTTGATTTTGCTCAGATTTATTCTTAAAGATTTACTTAATGTCATTTATGTATGTGTCTTAATGTTTTAGTGTCTTTATATGCACCAGGTGTGTGCAGGTGCCTCTCAAGGTCAGGTGACATCAGATGCCCTGGAATCGGAGTCACAGGCAGTAGTGACACATCTGGTACTTTTATTTATTTATTTATTTTTTCTGGGAACTGAAACAGTGTCCTCCACAAGAGCAGTAAGTGCTCTTAACTTCTGAGTCATCTCTCCATCTTATTGGTCTGCCTGCTTAATCAAAGCAATGAAATCAAATTAGGATGCCAGCCCTTTTACAATAGCCAAAATGATTAGTAGTGGACAAAGCCATATGAAGAATTTTTAAATAAAAAGTGATAGCTCAAATCAAGGTCACTTCTTGGACAGTTGAACTACAAATTAAAGACTACAAAATGGAGCCTTTACATAGGCAATGGCAAAGAGCATATGGCATAATGATCAGGAGGCAAAAAAAAAAAGAATCAGATGGAGCACAAGGAAGAAGTCATGAGAATGTGTAGGGACAAAGAAGCTGCCGTTTGTGAATGCCAGGAATTAGGCTAACATTAGAAAATGGTATACACCATGTAGAGCACACTGATGGTAGAAGGAAAATCATAGGAAATGATACTCTAAGAGAACCTGGCTAGTGTTGAACTCCTAAACCATTCTAATGAAGTATACTGAAGTTGAGGAAGCACAGCAATAACATTCAGCTGTTGGTGAAAGAGTTCAGTAGCTCCTGAATGACAAAGGTCAGTTTCCAGGCAATTTCTAGGATTCTTTCTGCCTTGTTGCCTGTGTCAATATGACAAATGTCCCATGATTTATGATTGTCTCAGTTGTTAATACTCACAATTTGATGGTATTAGTCAAAAGATTAAAAATAAAGAAAATAATAATAATAATAATAAAAGATTCTTCTTGTAACGTAAGATGCTTCAGATAAAGTCAACTTTGATGAATGTCATGATTTCATAGAACATTTTTTTCCTATTGAATTTTCAGTTGCATATTTTACACCTGTGATACCACAATCACAAAGTGCCCTATTGTGGTTTTGACAGCTGGGAAAAAGAGAAAAAAGTTAAGAAAGCTTACATGCAGTCAGTTTTTTTTTCTTTTTTTTCTCCTTTCATTATGTTTGATGCATTTGGTTTGATGCTGTGTGTCTTATCCTTGGAAGATGCCACCATCCTGGAAAAATGGGATTTTAATTGCTCTCATCAAACATACTGCCTAATAATTTGCTTATTCTGACAGACAGAATTGAGAAGTGGCACTGATATGGGCAAAAGCCTTTCTAATATGGCATATTTCATGCAATGTGGCTGTATATAATGAGGTTTCTTCATATCATGGTCCATCTGTCATTGAGTGGTGGCATGATGGCTGTTGCAGTTGTTATTATGTGCTTAACTAAAATGATTAATGGATGTTTTGTGCTATGTACTTACTGTTTTCCAATTATTCTATTAAAGGAAAACAATAAAATATAACTTCACAATATCATACTACAGTTATTTATAATGTATAAAATGATTGATTTAGTTTCTTTTAAAATCAATTTCAAAATTAATTTAAAAATTCCTCCTCATTTAGTGTTCTTTTCTACTCAAGCGTATTTTTACTCTATGTTCTGCATTAGTAGAATCTGGATTATTTTCCTCAGAAAGAGCATCTTTTTCTAGAGTACCTCATGCTTCTTAATTTTAAAAGAAAAAAAAACATGATTATGTAATATAATTTAATAAATCCTATTAGTTTGTTTGCACAAATCTAATAAAGTCTAATTCTTTATCTTGCATTAGGAAATATATTCTTAACACACAGAGACCCTGAGAAATGAAGAGTTTTAAAATATCTGGGGAAGCCGAATCAAAAATAAGGGTTTGTTTCTCTCTGTTAATTTAGGTCATCCTCAGTGCTATTGTGGATTGCTGCCACACTGCTCTGTTGTTCCTGTGTTTATATCTTTTGTATCTAGAGTATACAAATGTTAATAAGAATGCTATGTAGATGGCATGCCAGAAATAAGAAGTCTTTAACAGATTAATGTGAGAAGTCTGTCTTAACAACTAATGCAATGCAGACTATAAATTATTAGTTAGCTCTTATTTAAATATGAGCATATGTCAAAAGTTGCAAACTGCAAGGTAGTAGAGCCAGAATTCCAGGTACATGATAAATAGCCAGAAGGTGTGGTGTTAACTGAAATTACTCAACCAGCATCCCTTGATTGCTTATCTTAAATAAAATGGCCCCTTTGTACTTGAACATAAAAGACAAGAAATATTGTAGCACAATTTCTTAATTTTTGGCGACATAAATAATTGATAATATCTAACTAATCCTCAAGCATGACTGTAATCTATAAAACATGAGAATTTTGGCAATAAAGAATTGAGAATGCTTTCCCAAACCAGTCAAAATCAATAAATTAGTAAAACAGAAAGTTACACAAGTTATAATTAAATGAAAATTATTCTTTTGACTCTTGAACTAGGTATTTATTTAAACACTAAAATAGATTTTCATGAAACTAATTTTAAGATTTATGGAATTAGCAGTTCTAATTTTAATTTTTAAATGAAACCCCATAGTTTTTAATTTGGCCATATTTAAATTTAAATTAAGATGGGCTATCTTTCCTTTGCATTTTTTAACAGCACATGTTACATTAATTACTAACCACTGTATATGTTATTAAACATGTATAACCTTGCTTGAATCTTCAATATTCCTGTCCTTTATGATGGAAGAAATTCACATTTGTATTGAGTCACCCAGCCATCCAACAAACAGAATCTACAGTTCACGATGTACCCCCTTACCATACACAAATTACCATGCAAGTTACATAACCCAATCTCAGTTCATAAACAAAAGTGTATACAAAAATGAAGAGATGAAAATAGTATAATGCAAAAAATAGAGGGATCTCATAGAACCGTGGACATGCAGATGGTGTCCGATGCCCAGGACTTAGTGACTGTGGTTTCTAGTCAGGAAGCATATCTGGATAGCTTTAGTTACATGTTGGACCAAGGTAACATAAACATTTGCATTCTGGACACAAGAAAGATGAATAATTTTTAAATAAGAAGAGACAGAATATTTTAAAATTATTTCTGAAATATGAAACACAAAGAGAATAAAATAATAAATTTAAAGTAAATTACCTCAATAATGAAATTCTGGGATCTGGTAACAAACCTGGAGGTAGAAACATAAAATTAAAATCCAGGATGTACTTTCTTTTTTAAAAACAGGAAACAAATGTGCTGAGTCAAGTAGAAACAATTGTTATAGTAGAGTTGCTAAATTCATGAAGAAAACTGAGGATTGAGCCAGGATGATGGCTTAGCCAGGAAAGTATTTGTTTTGTAAGCAAAGGGCCTTAATTGGACTACTATGTCCTATGCTCAGCTAGCTGACATGATAGTGTTCTGGAGAATTTGAATATTCCCCTGAGTTGAATCTGCATGGACACACAAGCTCATGGATGAGTCAGTCTTAGCAAATAAGGTGAACAGCTCTTGAGTAATGTCTGAGTTTGACCTTTGATCTCCAAATGAACGAGCAGACACACAGAAGAAAGAAAAAGGAAAACATACTGACATAAAGATTTTTTGGGGGGTCATAGACTGCATAGATTGAGAAGCTCTATGTACAGATGCTCGATGAACTATTAAATCATATTTCCAAAAAGATTTTGAAACTAGAATAAAAAATAAGGCAATGTCAGCAATGAACAAAGAGTTGGTAAGCAGATAGGCAAATATAAATAATTTCAGCTCAAACACAATTTAGGAGGAGATAAAGTGAAGAAAAATAAAGGTCAGAAAGAAAAGATAATCATGAAGGGAAAAAGACCTACTAACATTGTCATGCCTGTGTCACTAAGGAAATTGGAAATAATCACTTATCTTTTGTTTTATCCAGCTGCAATATTTTAATTTTAATTATTTTTGCTGTTTTTTGAGATTAGAATATGATTGCATCATATTCCTTCTCTCTTTCTTCCCTGTAATACCTCTCATATATCCTTCTTCGCTCTCTTCCAAATTAATAGCTTTTTGTTTCATTAAAGTTATATACATATATGTATATGTGTATGGATATACATTGCTAAATGTATAAATACAACTTACACAGTCTGAATAATCTTCATTATACATATGTATATATATGTATATATATACATACATACATACATACATACATACACACACACACACACATATATATATATATATATATATATATATATATATATATATATACATTTTTACGGCTGAGTATTTGGCACAGGATAACCAATTCCTGTACTCCTCATTGAGGAAGACTATTTCTCCCACAATGGGTACTCCTTAATAGCCTGCTCTTCTTGTTGTAGGGTTGAGGCCTCGTGGACTTTCCTCTGTATGTTCATATTTAATTAAAATTTATAAGAGTTTTTAGTGTATGAATAGATGAAATTCATTGGCTAATAGAAAACATGAGACAAGTATAATATTGATCAAGGCATTTATAAGAAAAATAGGAGTGAAAAACAAACGAACTAATCTAAATACAGAAAGACATGTATGTACAAGCTTGAAGAGTGGTCACACTAAGAATTTTAGGAAGTTCCAAATGCCTAGACAGGGACTAAAGTGATTTCTGCAGAGGGAAACAAGATTGGAGCAATACACGGAGGCTGGAGATATCATCAAGAGTTGTGTAAATCTTCATAGCTCATCTAAAAGACTGAAAATGTTGTTCCTTCTTATGAGACATCTGGATTAGTTCTGTGGGAATATTGTTCAGCCTGCAGTGGACACGGCATATTGAAGTCTGAGGACAAGAGCAGCAATCATGCAAGTGTTTCCATTACCTACTGAAGTGACAAAATGACTTACAGAATCAAAGGGACAAAGGGGCTCCTTTGGCTCCTAGCTGGTGGGATAGTCAGCAGCAGGAGCTTGGGGCTGTTGCTAATATTGTACCCACAGGCAGGACAGAGACAGTCATAATGTTGGTACTCAATACTACTCCTTTTCATTAGGCATGATCTGGGGAATATCTTACATGGGATTATGGCTGGATAATAGAGTGAGAAGTTCTCTTACCTCGGAGATGAGTAAGGGGGAGGGATGCTCTCAGTGGTTACTAGATGCTCATTGCTTTGAAATAGGTCATGATAAGAATACATGTCTCAAACTGGTCTGGCTCATGTTAAGAGTTCTTTGTGTGTGTGTGTGTGTGTGTGTGTGTGTGTGTGTGTGTTTATTTAATTAATTTTTTCCAGTCTTATTATAGTTTCTCTCCTCTTCTCCCTCTCCTCCCTCTTCTCTCCTCCCACTTACTCCTTTTCCCAAACATCTCTCCCCATCTACTCCTTCTTTCTTTTCTGCAAATGGCAGATGTGTATATCAGCCAACCATGGCAATCAAGTTGATGTAAGACTAATTCCATCCACACTTGGTTGATTCTGTGTGTTTTCTTGTGGTGTCCTTGTTCCTTCTGACTCTCCCAATCCTTCCTGCCCCTCTTCCACAGCATTACCCAATCTCTTTCTAATATTTGGCTGTTTGTCTCTGCATCTGCTTCCATTGGTTAGTCACTGTATGAAGCCTCTGTGATGAAGCCAACTGTGCTAGGCACGAATCTATGAGTAAAGCAGAATATCATTAGGAATTATTTTACTGACTTTTTTTCAAGTCTTGTTTGGTTCTGTTCTAAGCCTCTGGTCTATGATTCTTTTCAGGTTTATATTCTCCTTCAGGTCTGTATTCTCCTCTCCTCCTTCAGGGTTTCTTCTACTTTTTTTTTTAACCTACCAAACACAATTATCTCAAGTTTGGCCTAAAGAACTTTATTATGATTCTAATTACATATTTAGCCTCGGTAACCAGGCACTCTTGTTTCTTCTTCTTTTTTTTCATCTTTGTGGAGCTGTTTAATTATGTTAAATCCAGCAAAACTTTGTGCATACACATATAATCAAAACTGCCCTCCTGAAATAAACATTCAAATTTCTTCAAAAATGAAATTAAGATTTTTATGTTCTTTTGAAGCTACTAATACAGTTAGATTTGGCAATGTCAATTCTAATTCTTAACATTACCTGAAAATAGTTGACCTTCTTTATAAAAAGCAACCTAGAGAGAACTACAGCAAAGTTGTACCAAACTCTTTCTTTTGGATTTCTCCTACTTTGCAAAATTATCACATATAAGAATAAAATTGAAACTCAAATATTTAATATATAATTTACACACGGTGAAATTCACAAAGTTGTAAGTATACATTTTATATTTTGCACTACTATAATCACAAAATGTATAAAGATGTCATGTTAGGTATTTTGCAACTAATAACCTGTATGATGATGGTCCAAGATTGAATGATGCTAAAGAAAAGCACTGTTTATATAATATCTGATAAAATTATTTATCTCTATTAACATTACAACAGGAAGGTACATGTTACCAAATTATGATATCATATAGGGCAGTTTTAGACAACACTCAGAGACTCCTTTTCTCCATCTTGTTTGAAATCTTTATTTTCAGCTTCCACCTTGTTTTCATCATTTCCTTCCCCTGCAACCTCTTTTTTCTTTTCCTTCTTCCTCCTTTCTATCTTCATCTTTTCCAACATCTTTCTCCTTTCCATCTTCCTCACTCTGGCCTTCCTTTCCATCTTCCTCATTTTCCTCTTCTTCGCATTTTCCAGCTTCGTCTTCTTTTTCCTCTTTCTGTTCTTTTACTTCTTCTTCCACTTCAGCTTTCTCTTCCTTGTCATCTTTCTCTTCTTCCTTCTTCCCATCTCCTTGCACTTTGTCATCTTCTTTTCCATCACCCTCTTTCTCTTCATCATCTTTGTACTCTTTTACATTCTCACTTTCTGCTGAATCTGTCTTCTCTTCTAGGATTTCTTCCCTATTTCCATCTTTTACCTCCTCACCTTTATCTTTATCCACTTTCCCATCTTCATCTTTCTCTATATTTTGGACATTTTCTTCCGGTTCATCTTTTCCTTCTGCGGCCACAGCTTCTTTCTTTTCTCCTCCGTCTTTGGCATCTTCATTCCTCTGTTCCTTTATTTCCTCAGTTTCCATTTTAGGAATGGGTGCCTCAATAATCTTGGCTTCTCCATTTTCAACATTTTCCACATTGCCCTCTTCTTTAACATCTTCGCTTGGTTTCAGGAATTGTTATGGCACCCACATCTTTGTTTTCTTCCACTACAACATTTGTGGTCTTCAGTTTCCTTGGAGTTGATGTTCTCTTAGGTTTCACCTCTGGTGTAAAGGGCACAGGCATAGCAGTGGGGCTGATCTCTTTGGCTCCTGACTTGCATCACCTGCAGCCTTTCTTTTGGGCATTGTTGCAGCTCTCTGCAGGAGATCCTTAGGCAGGAGGGAAAAAATGAATGCCTTCTTTTTTCTCATATACTTTTAAACATGATTTAATGCTAACTGATTTAATGATAACTGAAAATGCAGCACTGGATTCACATAGGCGTTTGTTGTTAAATTTACTTTTAACATTGAAATAGACAGGGATCATAGAATAGTCAGATGACAATAGATGAAGTGAGCATGTGTAGGTCAATGAACAATTTGAAGGAGTTAGATATTTCCTTTCATCATGTGGTCCTGGGAGATGAATTCTGATTGTCACAGCTTTGCCTTCTAAGTCATCAAACTGGCCTTAAAATAATTAATTTTAACTCTCATACAGAATTAATAGATTCTGCTGGGTAAATGAGAAAAAAGAAAGATGATGCACTTTGTGCTTATTTCATGTTTTTGGTGAAATGAACATTCATGGCAGGACTTTTGCAGCAGAAAAGGAAATAGCAAGTTCTGGCAACTGGACAAAGAAACAACAGGAATGTCAAATGTGGGATGAGCTATGTACTGGAGTCACTCTAAGCTGAGGTGGCTTTTAGAACTGTCACAGTGAGAGTGGTGTAGCTGATACTTCTGACCTGGATAGATCAGCTAGTGGATAAGAACCATCCTGGAAAGAGCATGAGCTTTGGGCAAAGGATGCATCATCGTCAGTCCCTGAGAACATTTGACAGCCTCCTAGAATCACAAAAAAATTCCCTTCAGTCTTAAAGGGGGGTTGTGTAAGGTACAAGGCAGAATTGCTAAGATCTTGTGTATTTTTGTTGTTACCCTTTCATAGAAAACAGTTTATTACCACAATTAGGAAGGAATATGCTTGTCAGAATTTTGCATCTATCTTTTCTGGGGGATAAAATTGAAGTAAAGTCATATTCACAAGCCAGCGATGTGGTTATGGCTAGAAGGTTAAAGTGTGGCCTATTTGTAATGGCCCTTATTGTCTATTGGTGAAAGCAAATGATGAAAAATCTACAAAGTATACAAAAGAAAGGGAAGTATTAATAAAAGTTTGACCAAAAGCAGAACAGATGCCATAAGGATTACATACTACAGTCCATGATTAATTGCCAAATGAGCCACATTAAGTCTTTGCTGGAACAAATAAAAACAAATTACCAAATTAATGAGAGAGGCATTGTTCTTAAAGAGTTTAGTTGAAGGGAAAGTTAGAGAAACTGAACAATTGGAGATAAGGCTGACATACTTCAATGTAGGAAATATAGATTACATCTCCTAGGTCTCTTAGCATGATGGTTATTATTCAGCAAGATTGTGGATGACATAGGAAGAGCTTGGACTTGCTGGTGTTTGCACAATAAGTTAGCTAAGGAAATGATTGGGTCTGCTAGGAAACTGGTAGGTAATTTTCCAAGCCTTGATATATGGTGACAGAGGTGATGATAGGAACAGAAATAGCTTCTGTCATAATGATTTCACTAACTCAACTCCAACTCTGTTCCTCCCACTCTCTCCCCTCCAGGCCTCAGCATTTTTTGTATAGTTTGATCATCTACAATTTGTTGTTATGAGAAGTCATAATGGAATCATAATGGAATTTTCATATTTATATTTTGCAGAATGCTTTCCTTGCCTGTCTGACTTCTACAGGCATTCAGTTAACTAGACAAACCTGGACGTTTTATGTAGATACTTAGCCTAGGTGTTTCATTTTCATTCCCTTGTTGACAATACAAATTTGCAAACTAAGGAGTTTTATTTTTTCAACCTTACAGCACACATTTTAGGTGGATGAATTGAATCTCACAAAATTAGGTGTTATAGGCATTGCTCCCCAAAACAGAAACTTCGTATGTTATTTTGGGTAGAATATCATAGTGAGGTTAAGGCAATGACCTTTTCTCTTTAGTATCATTTGTAAATTTCCAGAAATTTCATATATATTATGCTATAATTATTTCCTCAAATAAATATGTCTCTGATGAAAAATAGGTATATATTACCATACACTGTTGTGACGAAAAATCTCAAAAAATAGGCATCAAAACATATTGTGAATGGTTTTCCATGAGGTGTGACATTTGAGCAAACAGAATTCCCACAATTATTCAGCAACCAATTAACTAATATATTGTCTTGATATAGTAAGACATTCATTTCTCTTCTTAAAAAAGGGAAAGTTACAGAAAATTTTAGTAATATAAGTAAGGTAGTTTTCAAAGATAGATCCCAACATTTGCATAGGCTGTGGTGTTCTGGTTTCATTATTTATTGAGTCAAAATGAGAAATATCCAAAATAAGTTGAAATAGATGGCCTCTGGGTTTTCTTTCAGATACAATAATAATCATTCACTATGTTTAACATTGGATATGGAGTGAAGGCTGGAAACAAAACTATTTGAAAAGCATGTGTCTGTCTTCTTAGGCCTTATTCAGTGGTAATGTGGTATTTGATGGGTTTGTTGTTCAAGAACATGAAGTAGACAGAGCATATGTCATATAAAAAGAGTAAAACTTATCTTTAAATGTACTGTCCACATTTTTAAGCAAACCAAACTTTGTCAGGCAAATGCCCCAAACACTTGATAATTTTATGATACTGGTAGTCATCTACGCTGTTTGTTTTTGGTTTAGGTTTTCAGGTTTTATTGTTTGCTTGTAGGAAATATTAGTCAAGTTGCTGACAGTACCTATTTGATATAAACAACATACAGATATAGACAGAATTAGTATAATACAAAACAACATAAATATGGTATTTGGTGTTTACATTGAACAGTAAAAAAAAACTCTTTAAAATGTAACAGGGAAAACTATTCAAAAACAAGAACTGTAGTATATGTTTAATCTCAACACTAATTTTTAGTCTCAGAAACTAAGAGAAAGCAAGTTTCAATCATGATATAACGAAACCTGTTACTGAAAAGGTTTTAAAGAAGAAGAAGAAAATAGACAATTGCTGCTGAGTTTTTTCTTTTTGGTGTCTAAGCAAGAATTCAATGTACTGTCACAGCAAACTCATACAGGAGGGACTCACATGGTAAGAAATTGGTAATGAGGTGGGGCCAGTGACACACACGCTGTCTGTGAAGCCAGATTTTTAGCCTAAAAGTCAAGGAACTCCATGGACTTTTATACAGCTTTCATGGGAGAGTAGAATTTTTTTCAAAGAAATAAAAATGCAGAAGAGATTTATGCAAAATAATTAACACAGGAATCTCCTTGATCTGAGCAGTGGTACATGGGTAAGCATTGGGGAACATAAGTGTGCAGTGACTGGGTAAAAGTAAAGAGAAACCTGAAGTGAGAAAATTAGTATT
Organism: Phodopus roborovskii; assembly: GCF_943737965.1. Classification (NCBI taxonomy): domain Eukaryota; kingdom Metazoa; phylum Chordata; class Mammalia; order Rodentia; family Cricetidae; genus Phodopus; species Phodopus roborovskii. The sequence goes on from NW_026125431.1 coordinate 99,629, forward strand.
TCAATACATTTGAAATCCTGAAATTTTGAGTAGCCAGATTTAAGAATAGGACTAAAGTAAAAAGCAAGATAACAAAAGAGGAACCTATTATAGGCCCAGTGCTCTGCTGCTCTGGGTGAACAGTGGACCAGAAAGTGGGTCTAAAACCCCTCCAACTCCATGGAACATCCTGCATCTGGTCTGAGTACACTGATCCTGCCTATCCATGCGGGATAACCTTGAGGCCATACCTGACTGATCTTTAGATCGATCACCGGCCCAATGCTGAAGGAAGGACCTACAAGAGAGTGTGGATCATCTAGAGTTACAGACATCGAAATGCTGACCCACCTACTTCTACCAGGAGAGTAGGGTAGACAGACACACACACACACACACACAGAGAGAGAGAGAGAGAGAGAGAGAGAGAGAGAGAGAGACCACCTGCACCCATTGGCAAAAGTGATGGGAAGACAGCAATACAAGAAAACACCCAACAGTAGAAAGACAAGCATGATTCCACTAGAATATAGAGAACACACAAAAGCAGATGAAGCAGAAGAGAATGACTTAAAAATTAACTTCATAAAAATGATAAAGGCCCTCAAAGACAATATAAGAAAATCCCTTACATAATTGGGAGAAAACAAACAAACAAAGAAACACAAAATTGGAAGAAATGGAAGAAAAGACCAAGCATAAAATGAAAGAAATGAACAAATCTCTTAAAGAAAGTAAAGGAAGCCAAGAAAAAACAAACAGATGAAAAAACAATCTAAACAGTGCAAAACCTGAAAACTGTCATAAAGGCAAAAAAAAAAAAAAAAAAAAAAAAAAAAACACACACACACAAATTGAGGGAATGCTGAAAATAGAAAAACTTGGTAAACAATCAGAAACTACAGATGCAAGCATAACCAACAGAATACAGGACATTGAACAGAGAATTTCAGGTGCTGAAGATAAACTACAGAAAATAGATTAATTGAACAAAGAAAATCTTAAATCTAACTCATCCTTAACACAAACCATCCAGGAGATGTGGGACACTGTGAAAAGGCCAAACTTAGGAATAATAGGCATAAAAGAAGGTGAAGAAGCCCAACTCAAAGATGCAGAAAACATAGTCAACAAAATCATTGAAGAAAAGTTTCCCAATCTGAAGATGGACATGCTTATGAAAGTACAAAAGCATACCAAACACCAAATAGAATTGATCAAAATAAAAATCCCCTTGCTACAAAATAATCAAAACACCTAACATACAGAATAAAGAAAATATTAAGAGCAGCGAAGGAAAAAGGCCAGATAACATAAAGGCAGACCTTTCATAATTACACATGACTTCTCCATGGAAACTCTCAAGGCCAGAAGGTCCTGGATAGATGTTCTACTAAGAGTCCACAGATGCCAGCCCAGGCCACTATAACAGAAAAAACTCTCAATCACTATAGATAGAGAAAACATGATATTCAGTGACAAAGCCAGAGTTTCACAATACATATTCTCAAATCCAGCCCTACAGAAAGTTCTGTAAGGAAAACTCCAATCCAAGGAAGTTAACTATACTCACAAAGACATGGGCAATATTAATCAAACTTCACCGGAACCCAAAAGAAATAGAAAGGCAAATATACTCACAAAACCACTGCCAACAACAAACAAGAATTAAGAATCAATGGTCCTTTCTTTCCCTCAAAATTTTGGTCTTCAATCACCTATAAAAAGACACAGGCTAACAGAATGGATACGAAGACAGAATCCATCCTTCTCCTGCATACAAGAAACACATGTAAGCTTCAAACACAGACATTACCTCAGGGTAAAGGGTTGGAAAAAGATCTTCCAATCAAATGGTACCAAGAGGTGTGGCTATACTATTATCTAACGAATTAGACTTCAAACCAAAATCAATAAAAAGAGATGATGAAGGTAATTTCATATTTATCACAGAAGAAATCCATCAGGATCATGACAAGGCTGTCAACTCTTTCCCAGTATCTCCTTAACATTGTACTTGAAGTTCTACCTATAACAACAAGAAACTAAAGGAGATCAAGGGGATACAAATTGGAAAGAAGAACTCAAACTGTCACTATTTGCAGATGATATGATAGTTTACATAAGTGACCCAAAAAACCCTACCAGAGAACTCATACAAGTGATAAACAAATTCGGCAAATTAGCAGGATACAAGATTAACTTAAAATATCAGTAGCCCTACAATATACAGAAAATAAAGGGTCAGAGAAAGAAATCAGAGAATTATCACCTTTTATAATAGCCACAAATAACATAAAGTATGTCGGGAAACGCTTACCATGCAAGTGAAAGACCTATATAGCAAGAACTTTGTGTCTTTAATGAAAGAAATTAAAGAAGATACCAGAATATGGAAAGATCTCCCATGCTCTTGAATATGTAGGATAAACATAGTAAAAATGGAAATCTTGACAAAAGCAATCTACAGATTCAATGCAATCCCTATGAAAATTCCAGCACAATTCTTCACAGACCTTGAAAGGATAATACTTAACATTATATGGAAAAACAAAAGACCCAGGATAGTCAAACCAGCCCTGAACAATAAAGGAACTTCAGGAGGCATCACTGTCGCTGACTTCAGGCTCCACTATAAGGCTATAGTCCTGAAAACAGCTTTGTATTGGCACAAAAATAGACAGTTAGATCAAGGGAATGAAATCGAAATTACTGATATTAACCCACATACCTAAAATCACCTAATTTTTGGAAAACAGCTAAAATTATACAATGGAAGGAGGGAAGTATCTTCAACAAATGGTGATATCACAACTGGATGTTGTTGTGTAGAAGACTGCAGATAGACCCATATCTATGCCCATGCACAAACATAAGTTCAAATGGATCCTCAATATAAATCCAGCCACACTGACCCTCTTAGAAGAAAAAGTGGGAGGTACCCTTGAACAAATTGGTACAGGAGACTGCTTCCTGAATGTAACACTAGTAGCACAGACACTGAGATGGACATTTAATAAATGGGACCTCCTCAAACTGAGAAGCTTCTGTAAGGCAAAGGTCACAGTCAACAAGACCAAATGGCAGTCCACAGACTTGGAAAAGATCTTCACCAACACCATTTGTGACAGAGGGCTGATCTTCAAAATATACAAAGAACTCAAGAAATTAGTGTCAAAAACACCATATAACCCTATTCAAAAGTGGTGTACAGAACTGAATAGAAAATTCTCAATAGAGGAATCCAAAAAAGCTAAAAGACACTTAAGAAAGTGCTCAACATCCTTACCTATCAGGCAAATGCAAATCAAAAGAACTCTAAAAACCATCTTACTTTAGTCAGGATGGCTAAAATTAGAAACAGCAATGACAACTTATGCTGGAGAGGATGTGGAGAAAGGGGAACATTCTTCCATAGCTGGTGGGAGTACAAAATCGTACAGCCATTTTGGAAATCAGTATGGCAGTTCCTCAGAAAAATAGGAATCAGTCCACCACAGGACCAGGCAATTCTGCTCTTACGCACATACCCAAATGATCCACATCCATGCAAAAAGGGCATTTGTTCAACAATATTCATAGCAGTATTAGTTGTAATAGCAAGAACCTTGAAGCAACCTAGATTCCCCTCAACTGAAGAATGGGTAAAGAAGATGTGGCACATTTATACTACTCAGAAAAAAAAAAAAAAAAAAAAAAGACAGAGACACCATAATAGAGGGAGCCATTATAGGTTTGAAGAGAAAACTGACTCTAGAGAAATGTCTAGATAACTACATGGATGACCCCAACTAACAATCTGAGCAAAAATGGAAAGGCACCTTAAATGTCTAACTTATATGTCATCTAGGCACCCTTATCTAGGATGGAAAAAGAAGCAGACACCCACTGCTAAATACTGAGCTGAACTCCTGAAATTCAGTTGCACAGAGGGAAGAGTGATTAGAAAAGGGGTCAAGACCAGACTACAGAAACTCACAGACACAGCTTACCTGACAAGGGGAAACTCATAGACAGCTGGACTGATATCTGAGTAAGCAGCATCAGATCAACTCAGACCCCTGATTGTGGGTCTCAGTTAGAAGGCCTGGGCAATATAATGAACCTCTGACAGTGGAACCAGGATGTATCATGTTGCAAGAAAGGACTTTGGGAGCCCATTCCCCATAGAGTGATACTCCCTTCGCCTAGAGACAGGAGGGGGGGCCTAGTCCTTACTCCAAATGATGACAGATTTTCATCATACCTTTTAGAAGGCTTCATCATCCCTGTTGAGTGCAGGGTAGGAGTGGGCTGGGAGAGGTTCTGGGGACATGGGAGAGAGGAAAGGAGGGAGAGGGAACTGGGATTATTATGTAAATGATGAAAAAAATAAACAACTATTTAGAGTTGAACATTATTTCTCTTTTGTTAAGAGCCATATTGGTGGGGCTAATGGTCCTTGAATTATGAATCACATAGCACATAACTTCAATTTTTCAATTGATTTTAGATATTTCACAAATTGTTTCTGTTATGCTATAAAAGGATTCCAACCGACCCACTATCTATATACAACTGCTTAATAGAAAGATCTTTGCCTTCTTGTTTCCCCTTTCTTGTCACCCTCAAATAAAATTTAAATGAATAAATGGTCACACTGAGAATTCAGCTTAAATTTTCTTTGTTCCAGCAGCCACCTTCTGGAAGCCCATCTTTTTTTATGAAAAGTTTAATTCATCTTAAAAAAAATTATTCAAGCTAGCATTTTAGCATTTCTAGGTGAGTAAGATTTGTCAACTCTCTGATCATATAACTCTGTATGTTATTGTTAAAAAGGGTCAAAGTTGGCAGTGTTATTATTCAATATCATTAGTAGTTGTGCTCAATCAGAATGAAAGTTTACAAGAATGTAAACATCGTGAGCTCGGGGATTTTGTCTAATTTTATGAATGCTATGTTCTCTAGCACAAATTAATTCCCAGATAATAATTTAATGAATTGAGTATTTTGATCATCCTTACTTTTAAAATGAAGTTAGGGACTTACTTTATATTTTTAGGGGTAACCAAAGGCAATAGCAAAAAGCTGTGTTTTGGGAGTTTCTTGGAAAGCATTGGCCAGCATCTCAAAATAGAGCTTTTCATGCCTACAAGCTATTGAAGGGAAACCTACAATCACAACTTAATTAAAAGCATAATCCCTAACATCAATCTAAACATTTGTCCTTATACCAGAGGTAAGTTTAGTGTTCAACCCTCCCTAAGGAAAGTTCTCTTTGTAACAAGAGACCACTAAAAACAAGAACAGTCAAAATGAACAGTTTTGGAGCCCAGTCCTGTTGTATACATCTATAAAACACTCCTACAACTAAGGCTCAGGTAACATTGCAGAAAAAGGGGCAGGAATATTATAATATCTGGATGATATGGGAGGTTGCTGAGAATGTGTTTCCAAATAACATTAGAAACTAAACCCATAAAGTTTCAGTGAGTACTCAAGAGACAGAGGTAGGCGGATCTCTGTGGGTTCTACGTCAACTTGGTTTACATGTCAAGTTCCAGGACAGCCACAGCTGCATAATGAGAACCTAACTCAAAAACAAAACAAAACAAAACAATCAAACAAAAAAACCAAAGAAACAAAACAAACAAACAAAAAACATAAAAAGACAAAACTCTGAAAACATAAGAAATTTTCTTACTTGAAATGTGTTTGAAACATCTGATAGTAGAATATTATAATGTAAGAATTATTTTATCATCTTGAAAGTTTATATTAAAATATGGATTAAAATATGGTGCCTTTTTTGCAAACAGCATATAAAATTACATAAAACATCAATAGTTTTCTAATATACCACCAAAATATGGTAACAAAAATCTAGAAATGGTTGTCATTTATGATAGATATCAAGAAAAAGTATGTAGGAATAAACTAAACCACATATATAAAATCCTGTGGGACTTAGAATCTTTTCATCCCATCTTCTATAAATGATCACTGATTCTATGGGGAAGGAATGCAATATATATGTTCCATTTAGAGAAGAACTCCACCATATGTTATTCTGTGCATATTGACCAGTTATGGGGTCTATGTGATAATTTCAGCCAGTGTGACAAGCAACTCCTGTAATGAAGACATTGGTATAACAATAAGTCATTAAGAATCATTTTAACATTGTCTAATTAGAGGAATAATAGTACCAATGGCCTATTACATGTGTAGGAACTGGTTCTCATCCCTCTTACCAATGCCAGATATGGGTTCTACCTTACATAGTTGCCCTTATATGTAATTACAAGGTGATTGGTTACTTCCCTAAAATTTTTAGTACTATTACACCAGTGAGCTTATCTTGTTAGGACACTCACTTTTAAAGCTGTCAAAGTTCATAGCTGGGTGAAATAAAGGATTAATTTTCTCCTCTGGTAGGATGTACAGTACCTTTCAACATCACAAAAACTAACCAGTACAGATTAAGCTACCAAGTTTGTACTAACTTGACTCCATCCTGTTCTTTGACTAATGAATATGGTCTCTTCATCAATATGGTCTTATTATCAAGGATGGTAGCCAGGAATATTGGCTTTTGCCTCTAATTCTTGGGGCACAAGTGATACATACAGTGATACACATAGTGATATATATATATATATATATATATATATATATATATATATAGTATGAGTATATGTTTGTGAGATGATTATATTCTCTTTAATAAGTTTACAGTATTGGGGAAACTAATTATTCACACACATAAACTGAAACTTGGTCTCTATATCTGATCTTTTATAAAAACAAAACCCAAATCCACAAAAGGCTAATGTATGAAACACAACCTTGAAAATTCTAGAAGAAAGCATGGCAGATATATGCATAATTGGTAATTTTCTTAGTATGTCATTATAAATTCAGGAAATAATAACTGGTCAACAGAACTGCATGAAATAAAAATATAGTTAAGAACATAATTAGGTTAAAAAGTCATATTACAGAATGGAAGAAAAAATCTTTTCTAAGTTTTCTTATAACAGAGAATCCATATTTAGAATATATAAAGAACTAAAAATTAAACATCAAAGAATAAGAAATCTAAACAACCTATGGGCAAATGAAATGAAAAAAAAAAATTACCAATGCTTCAAGTGAAAAAAAAAAATAGAAAGAAACGATGAGTACATGTGGCAAATATTACTTATCTTTTGCCATCAGGAAAATCTCCCAAGGGAAAGTATTATTTCCAATTAGTTTTATCCTTTATCTGAGAATGAGTGACTTCCATCACATTGGTTTAAGTCTTTATCAAGTAAATGCATGTTTCAAATTATATTGCTCTCTATCGTCCCCATATCTTTATTTCTTCATAGTCAATCATATGTTCAAAGTGCTTATGAGTACATTCTAATGCTGCCACCATTTGCTTAGTGTCCAAATTGTTACTTCACCTTGCTCTTGGCAGACATAATTCCACAAGATGCAATGTATTTGGTGAATGATGTTGTAACATTAGCAAATAAAGTAGGTGTAGAATTAAAAATCAAGTGGAAAAACATATACAGCAGCAGTTTCTACTGCATAGAGTAGAATTGACAATGAAGCCAAAGCAGGCAAGTTGATTTTACAGGGTCAATCATAGGCAACACAGACAGAAGTGACAATTGTGTTAGAAAGAAGTGGTTAGAGGTCTGTTCCAGAGGATGTCAGACACAATGGAGTCTGGTAGATCATGCAATGAGGAAAGACCATCACCAGACTCTTTTATAAACTAGGATTTCTGGTTGTTACACTGAAATCCATGTAATGATAATAGAAGTTGTATAATTTCATGGACACAGTGACTTTTTTTTCCTTTTTTTATTAAGTTTTCTTTGTTTTTTTATTTTACATACCAACTACAGTTTCCTCTCCTTTCTCTTTTCCCGTTCCCTCTCCCACCTCCTGTCTATCCCCTATTCAATCCTCCTCTTTTCAGAAAGGGGCACACCTCCCATGAGAGTCAACCAAGCATGTCATATCATGTTGAGGCAGGACCAAGCTCCCCACCCCTTTATCAAGGCTGGCCAAGGTATCCCAGCATGGGGAATAGTTTCCAAAAAGCAAGCTCATGCACCAGGGACAGGTCCTGATCCCACTGCTAGAGACCCCATAAACAGACCAACTATACAACAGTCATCCACATGCAGTGGTCTTATGTTAGTCACAGTCACAAGCAGCCTCTTTAAACTGTCCAGAGTCAGTGAGCTCCTATTAGCTCAGGTCATCTGTCTCAGTGGGTTTCCCATCATTATCTTGACCCCACTTTCTCCCTGTGGTCAAATGGAAAGCTGGAGCTCAGCCCAGTGCTTGGCTTCAGATCTCTGCATCTGCTTCCATCAGTTACTGGATGAAGACTCTCTGTTGACAATTAGGGTAGTCACCAATCAGATTACAGGATGCCAATTCAAACACCCTCTCCACTATTACTAGGAGACTTAGCTGGGGTCATAGAGTAATCTATGTGAAGAATCCTTAATTCCACACTGGACAAAATCTGAGAATAATTCAATGACTTAATGTGCACTGCTTTTACTCTCTTTCGTAAACTGAAAATAACCCAGTAATGAATTAAAGTAGTACCTTTTCATATTTTATATGCTCCATGTATTTGTAATGAATTATATGCTTTGTATTCCATTTTACTAATGAAGCCCAAATTCCAGGTTAAATAATATTATATAGCTATGCATTATATGACACATTTTATTAAAGCAAAAGCTATGACTTGAGTTTTAACAACACACATTTGACCTACAATTTTGTTCATAATTACTTTTATAATTGAAAAGAATAAGGGAAATATTAATTGAATGTACTTTTTTTTGGAAGTTTTACAATTGGACTTTCTATTCATAGTGAATTTAAGTGTGAAGAGATATTGTTCTGTAAAACTGTAAATATAATGTATAATAAATATTTAATAATATTTATATATGATAAATATAAAATATAAGATTTAAAGTTTATCTATACTGTTGAGAAAGTATGTAGTAGCTAAGATTGAAATTGAAATATTATTGAATTGATAATTTATTTCTCTGAGCAGAAAAAGTTAGTTACACATTATTTTAAGAAAATTAAGAGAGATTTAAACTCTGTTTTATCTTTAAAAATTTAATATCATTTGAAAACACTTCTTTAAGTATTTCAAAATAAAGCTTGCTATAGAAGGCTGTTCTAATGGCTGTTGGAAGATTAAAAGATTGGTTAGTTATCTACATAATGATAGTTTACGAGGCCTATAATTTAGTAAAATTTGTAATAACCTATTTTATAATGAAAATACATTTGTTTTTGTTTTTGTTTTGCAAAACAAGATATGAAAGTTTCTACATTGAAATATGTAATATTTAAAAGCATATTAAATAACTTCCTTTTTAGGTACAATTTGAAACAAAAATGTTTCAAATATACAATCCAGTGTGGGTGGCCTGAACCTTGATTTTTAAAATAGATCTACAAATTTGGAAAATAGTATGAACAGTATGTAAAAGGAAGGGCTTACAATTTCATGTGAAGTTTGTAGCATTAGAATCAGATAAAATTATGTTATTGATTTCTGCCTCTTACTTCTGACAGATTTACAGAACAAGCGCATTCTATGAGAGAGTGATTAGAAGAATTGGAGTTGAGTCTTCTGTCACTTCTCTAGGGTTTGCTTTTGAACAAAGTCATTTTGCTTCCCATGAAAATAAACTACAGAGTGTCATACACAGTCTAGACTGGCAAGCTTGTCACTGCCCTTCTGAATGATCCCTCTTCATTTTCACTTAAGCAATGTCTTCTATGTCTGTAGCTTTTGCTGGATCCTGGAGTCAGGCAGAGGAAAAGAAATCAAAGGTCTCCTCTTTCCTTGATCCTCCAGGCTCCTCTGCTCACTGCTAGGACAACTCAGGCAAAAAAAAAATACCTAAATGTCAAGCATAAAATTCAGTTAGTTATTGTCACAAATGGGATTAGAATCTTGTTCCCATGTTGAAGAGATGGATCAGCTGTCTAAAATTGTGCCTATAGATCATTCAGTAAACCCAGGTTTCATCAGCAGCACCAAGGTGGCAGGCAGTTCACAAAAGCCAGTAACTGAAACCCTGGTTCACTGATACATCTGTCCTCTGTGGACATCAGCACTCATATGTACATACACCCACACTGGTACACACATGTCACATAATTTAAAAAATTAATACTTAAAAAGAAATCTTGATGCTTTTTAATTTTATCCTTCAAATTCCCATATGACTAGAATTATATAAATATCATCTATTGGTATCAGCAGTATATCCATTTTCATCAAGTGATGCTACATAAAACTCAGGTGGATTGAGATGTAGGCAGCATGTATAACAGCACAAACATTCTTATTGCTGTAGAGGGAAAATAGCTTTGTTTACATTTGTACCATTTTGTATGTGTCTTCCTTCTGGGAATGTGTCTATAAATAACCTTCTCTCGGCTTTCCTCTAATGTGTACTTTGTGCCACATTTTCTGTGGCACAAATGGGTAGGTGAGAAGAAAAACAAATGACACTTTTACTCAGATTAGTAGTATAGTTTGTTGTCTTCTGGAAAAAAATTGACATCCATATTCATAGTATCCTATAAATGTAGTACAAATTCCTCCCATGCCTCTAGGCTGGCTGCCTTCAACTAGGTCACATTAGGCAGATAACGATGTATGTTGTTTCTTGTGTGTCTATTGGGAGGAATCCATATATGAAGGTTGGGTTAGAAATAAATTTTAGTTGCTGCTTATGATATTTACAAGGATTGCATTTACTCTTTCTCTCTTAGTCCCCCAATATGAAGCCTTGGATCAGTTCATTTTGACAGTATTGTATGAGGCACATGTTTTAACCTCCTTTCTTTTGTAATTATATAAACATGTACACTGTAGATGGTGGCCAGGGAATGATAATAAGAACATCTGTTATGGTAAATGAAACAGAGAATGGGAGTTGAGTTTTGAATTGTAAAACATTACATTTCTCTCCTCTCATCTATGGTGTTATGCAAATGGGATCACTTGAAAGTGTTGCTTAAAACTGTCACTTTTTAACTCAGCAGCAGAGGAACCCTTGGTTGCTCTTCAGTCTTCTCCTGGGGTGCTGCTTAGTGAGGAAGCCATTTGTCTTTGTTAAATCAATTAAGTTATCCTTTACAGTAATTTGTGTATCAGTGTAAGCAACTAGAGAGGATAGGAGAGAATTGGCTCAAGGAACCAATAATGTCTAAAAGACCTTCATTTTGTGATATTCTCTAGCTTTATTCTGCACACCCTGATGCATTTTGGTCTAAGCAGCAAGAGCTGTCAGGTAAAACTTAAGAAAATAAGTAAGTAAATAAATAATACTGTTATTGTTTACCTTTAAATAAGTAGTAGTAGAGGACTCTAAACACAGGAACAGTCCCCAGTTTCATATTGAAAGAAGACTTCTGCCAATATTTTTCTGATTCTTTGCAAGATTTCCTTCACCCCATCTAGACAGCCTATGTCAGGAGAATTATCAGGTAGGCACCTTTTCTTTTAGCAGCTCGCCAGCATAATAAACAACTTTTGAAATGACCTTAAAAATTAATTTTCACATATTTTTTGCCCTGATTTCTAAACATAATTGTTTTCCAATTGAAACTGGCAATTTGTTTTCAATTTAAACAGGTTGTGAATCAGTAAGCACATATGAAGTCTAGGAAAAATTTTCACTTGACAAGTTATTACAATACTCATTTAGAATTAAAAAAAAAAAGGTGCTTTGGTGAGGTTTGCAAAGGTGATTTTATGTTTTCCTGGCTGCAAGTGCTTCTCCAAAAGATTGTCTCTACATTTAACCTTCAAGAAAAATGTCTTACAAAGCTAATGTAATTAATTCCTATAATAAATATTTGAATCACTATTTGGCTATTTATTCAGATTAAAAAATATTCTTCCTACACTTGCAGCAGCTTACATGCTGTTTGGGGACCCCTTTTGAGCATCAGGCATAAGTGAACCAAAAATAGAAATGTGTGGACACACAGCACAGATAGCAGAACTTCCTGAAGCAAAGTATCTTCATTTGTGACACAAACATCTTAAACCCTCAAAATTAATCCCTAGCATTAAAGTAACCCAATGACCTCATGTTTTATGTGTTATGCACTGTATGTAGGGGGTTCAAGTGAAGTCCTAGGAGTCTGCAAGGAGTGTTGAAAGAAGCCATGGTTACAGAGGAGATTTTTGATGGCACTGGAACTATAAAAAAATAGGAGCCAAGGTGACAAGTGGGCTTCATGGAAGTTGGAAGGTATTTTTATTAATGGTAATATAAATACAGATAATCTTCAAAATCTCAATATTCTTTAATCTGGTTGATACTAGCTTATATAAAAGAAACACATATTTAAAGAATTGTCTTCTCTAAGTCACAGAAATCTTTATTCTGTATACCACTTTTCAACTTGCTTCTAAATAGCTGTGACCAATAGGAGTCAATATTAAAACCTTACCTATAATTAAATTTTCAATAAGTAGCCATTCTACGCATTTAGCTTTGGAATGCTTTTTATCCTTAACCTAAGATGTGCACTTTTTTTGCAAACTTTATACAAAGTGTGTGCAAATGATATTGACAGAAGAATTCAAAACAACCTGATATTGCCCTTGTAACCTATTAGTCATCACTCTAATTCATGTCTACAATGGAGAAAAACAAACATTTCAAGCAAAACACACAAGCAAGGGAAAGAGAATTCTATAATGTACAATAACGTGAGGAGAATGGGAGCACCCGAAAATTTAAAGTTGGAGCTGAGGTTTGTGTTGAAGGAGATAAGCAGAAGTGGTACACAGAGAATGTGGTTCTTAGGGCGAGACACTGGCCAACTAATACTGCAACTTGTGAAAGGCAAATACTTAGGAGAGTTTTCTCGTTCAAAAAATCAACAAATCAAAGCTTATGCAAATATAAACTCGTGTGTGTGTGTGTGTGTGTGTGTGTGTGTGTGTGTGTGTGTGTATGTGTGTGTGTATGAGTTGGTGAGGTCTATCCCAAATTTGGCCATTTGGTTCCAACTCTAGAGTCATAAGTCATGTAAAAAGGGGCTGTTGGATTCTTCCTCTAGTTAAGCAAAATCACTGAGGTGACGCATGTGTCAGGGGAGTCCCTGTTGGAAGACCCTGAGAAAGCTGTGTATATATGGGAAAGTCAAAGCTGGATTGCTTTGGAGACCCCAGGGTGTTGGAAGTGCCAGAGTAATGGAATGTCTACCACGGAGAGCTGTATACATGTGGTGGAATCAGGCCAAAACAGAGGATTGTGTTTCAGTCAGAAAAGCTAGAAAGATATAGCCATGTAAAGCCTTGCTTTGGTTCAGTATTTGCTTACTCTGACACCATTCCTTCCTTTTGGAGTGGAAATTTGTATTCTATGTGCTAGTGTGTTGGAAATGTATAATTTGATATTAGATTTTATAGGAGTAACAAGAGATTGCTTTGAGTTGTAGAAGAAGACTTTGGATTTCGGATATTTAAACTGTGTGGGGACCATAGGGGCTTTTAAAATAGGAATAAATATATTTTCTATTTTAATATTGCCCAAAGCCAAAGGGAAGTGGAATGTGGTGGTTTGAATAGGAAAAGCCCACCTGAGCTCCTTTCTGTGAATTCTTGGTCCACCTGGGTAGAACTATTTGAGGAGGATTAGAAAGTATGGCCTTCTGAGGAGAGGCATGTCACTGTGGGTGGGCTGTGAGATGCAAACATCCAGTGACATTCCCAGTGACCTCTCTCTGCTTCATGCTTATGGATCAGTGTAAGCTTCCAGGTGCTGATCTAGATCATTGCTTTCTGCCTGCGGCCATGTTCCCTGCTAAGGTGAACTCTGGAACTTAATCCTCAGTAAATTTCAATAAATTGCCTTGGTTATGATGTCTTATCACAGAAAATTAAGACTATATGAGATATAATTTAAGTATTATAACAATGTTGTCTGATATCTAATATATATATATATATACATATACATATACATATATATATACATATACATATATATATATACATATACATATATATATATGTATATGTATATATATATATATATGGTCTGATCTCAATAAATGTTGATATTTTCATTAGAGTGGTCTCATACACAAACTTATTTTACAGTGACTTAGCATTCTTAAGCATAAAATAGGAAGAGTATGAATTGCAATGTTTAAATCTATCTGGAACTATAAGAACATAAAACTTAGACATAAATTGCTGGAAGTGGTTTCTACTGAAGAATGTAAGGGGGAGATGGCCACCCTTTCCCTTGAGCTAATAATGTATTATAAAAAGATTGGAAATTTCTGTTTGTGTGTGCCAGTGTATATAGGTGTAGACTTGATTCTTGGGCAGAAAAGTTCCATTTGCCAAGAAACAGAGGTACTAGATTCTGTTTCACTGAGGGAGAGTAGGTGGTTTGATGTAGTTGTGAGACTCTGGGAAATAAATGTGATAAGAAAAGAACCAGGAGAGAGACCATGAAGAAGCCATAAGCTTATAGCAGATGGGAGTGGAAAGATTTTATTAAGTTTAATGACTAGGTCAAAAACACTCTTTAGATATACTATCCTTGTTGTAGTGTATAGGAATAAGTGACAATCACCATAGTGAGATGGAAATTTGGAAATTTAGGGAAATACATTACTGCATGTGAAATAATGCAGTTGGAATTAGTCTAATATCTAAAATGGTTTCAGTGATGCCACTGATGATATGATAGATATTTATCTACTGTTAGTAGGAGTAATGTATCTTAGCTAGTATTCTATTGCTGTGAAAAGACACCATAGCCATAGTAGCTCTTAGGAAAGAGTGAAAAGACACAATAGCCACAGCAGCTCTTCTGAAAGAAAGCATTTAACTGGGACTTGCTTACAATTTCAGAGGTTAGTCAATTTCATCATGGCTGGGAGCACTGCTGTAGATATGATGCTGGAGAGTAGCTGAGAGGTCTTCATCCATATGCATAGGCAACAGACAGAGAGGCACTGGGAGTGGTTTGTGCTATTGAAACCTCAAAGCCCACTCCTGTGGTATAATTCCTCCAAGGACACATATCATCCACCAATAACCTCCTAATAGAGTGGCTCTCCATTAACCAACCATTCAAATTTATGATTCTGTGGGGGTCAATGTTATTCAAATATATGCTAGCAACAACGGATATGCTAAGGTGGCTGAGAAGAGCCCAGGAGGCCTCAGCCTCACACACAATACTATAGGCAATTAAGGAACTCTGCAAGCAGAAGAAATAATTATCCCTAGGGAAGAGCACACCAATTGGTTACGCAATACCAAATGATCAGATCTGAAAACAAATATGAGTAACATTTTACAGACTGAAAATGTTACTGCTTTTAGGAATATATATGTATACATATATATAGGTATATGTTACAATTAATGAAAAAAATTAGCTATGATTTTAAAAAAAGAGCTTAGGTCACATAAGAGAATTTGGGGGAAATGGAAATGGAAAATGATAGTTTAAATAAATATATTGTATAAAAGAAATAATTTTATACATGGTTTAATACTACACTGTATGTAAATTGAAGGCAGTTAACAATTTTATTATGTTTTTAGTTATTTTTACAAAATTACAAATGAGGGGGAAACCTGTTCAACTGTGCTGAGATACATGAAAAATAATTTTAGTAAAGCAATTCATTCAGAAAAATACATATTCTGGAATAATAATGGGGGATTTGTCATTCAGAACATAGACTTTCATGTTAAATTAAAAGTCTATAGGGCAGTGATTGTACCCTCTTTAAGATGGGACCTCATGAAAGTCTCAGGGTTAGTGGTGTTTCGGTTGTCGCATTCATCTTAGGTTGATGAGTCATACAATCCTCCGTACCAGTTAATATTCATCTACAGAAGAAAATCATGGTAAGGTTTCAGCAACTGATTAATAAATATTTCAGTTTTGTATTGGGCAATGATGCTTGTTTGTAAGTCAGAGACTTATGGGGAAAAGTTTTGGCAATGTTTGTTCTATGTAAGCTTCTTACTATTTAGTCTGTGTCTACAAATAGGTGTGAATCTATGTCATTCTACCCCAAGTCTCTACTCCTTACTTTAGCAAGGCTATGATAGAATGCTGAGGCCTAGTAACTTTTAACACGAGCCTGGAAAGAACAACTTCAGGGATTTCATTATTTAGAATAGATGCTATAAAAAATAGAATACCATCCTTTGTATCCACACGGAAAAGGAAAATAAAGTTTTTAGAACAATTCTATTGTTGTGCCCAGACTCTGAACCTGGAAACCCCCAAGAGATATTTAAAAGTTTTGCTATTTCATTTCTGAAGTGGTTTGAATGCTCAGAGAGTGGCACTTTTCAAAAGGATTAGGGAAGTTGGTCTTTTTGAGAAAGTGTGTTACTGGGCTTTGAGGTTTCAAAAGCCCAAGCCAGTGGTTTTCTCCTCCTGCCTATGGATCCAGGTGTAGAATTCCAAGCTTCTCCAGCAACCTGTGTGCCTCCATGCTTGCTTCCATGCTGATAATGCACTAAACCTCTGAAACTATACGCAAGCCCGAATTAAGTATTTTCTTTCAAAGATTTACCTTCATCATAGAGTCTCATCCCAGTAATAGAGCATTAACCAAGATGATTTCTTAATATCAATTTGTAACACCAAAATATACTTTTAGAATAAATTAGTTTCTTTCTTAGAGAATCAATATTATATATTTCACTTTCTTTGTCACAAAGGGAATCCCTGAAAGTCTCCATATCAGTGCATTACAGGGGAAGAAACAGGTATGATGTATTCTCTTTTTCTTTATTTCCTTTGATCGCCAGCATTTATTTTTAATGTGTAAAAATTTATGTATCACCAATATTTCATGCCTGGCCTTTTTATTATTTTGTTTAGGACATCTATCTTGTGTTGCTCGATGTGTTGACTACAGTTTATTGTGTTGCCTACAGTTTCTGTTGCTGTCAACAGTGTTGATTGAACGCATTTGTTTGATAATACACCTGTTTCTCTGGTTATATATCTCAGAAGGAAATTTGCTAGTTCACACAGCAGGGCCGTTCTGTGTTAGAAGACTAAGAAATAAGATTTTCAATTTGAGACTCATCCAAGTGTTTTTAGTTTTCATTTTAGCTAGCTATTCTAATGAACAGAAAATTGTTTGAATCCGCATTTTCACTTTTAGTGTCCTGACTACTGTGAAGTTGATTATGTTTTATTTGTTTTCTGTCCATATGATGTCCTTTAGGAAGGTGATGCTTCTCCAGTTATCTACACAGAAAATTTCCTTTCTGTTATTGCATATTTAAGATATTTTCTCTGTTGCATTCATATATGTGTGTGTGTGTGTATGATTTTATCTTTTCATCTTCTTTTAAATAAACATTTTTTTAACCTAGTGAGGCAATAGCCCACAAAGTATGGTCAATAATTCAATAATTAACCCCTTTAAGGTGTGCAATGTAGAAATGGACTCACAAATATAGAACAAAATAGACTCTGCTGCTGATCCAGCTGCCATCACCCTGCCATTCTGTCCAAAGGTGAAGAGGACCAACCTCAAGCTGCTGCTCTGCAGCTTGCTCTGGCTCCAATCACGAGAGAGAGGGAGAGAGAGAGAGAGAGAGAGAGAGAGAGAGAGAGAGAGAGAGACTGTCTTCAATTTTTTCTGCTCATGTATTCAGAGAAAATCATACCCTTAGACTTAGAGCTATTCACTTCAAACGCCATTGCCTAAAAGGATGGAGTTTGCACAACATCTATGCTTTTCTTTCAACACGAACATTGTTTTGCTTTCACATTTGCTCATATAGTTAGTGTGATGTTTGAATTTTATTTTATTAATTGTGAACATGTCAGTGCATGAATGAGTGCATGTATTTGTGTGTATAAACATGACATATATGTAGAGTTATGGGAAACCTTTTTCAGGTGGGTTTTTCTTCCATGTGGATCTGGGGATTGACCTCAGTTATTCTCCTTTGTAGGGATTGACCTCAGTTATTCTCATTTGTACTGTAAGCACTTTTACTGACCAAGCCACTCTAACTCATCCATGAACATTTATTCAAATTACAACACTTTATTTCTGGAACTGTAGCATCATTATTTGCATTTTTATTAATATTTCTTTAATAGTTGTGAAGTGGTAAGTCACTGTGATCTTAATATGTATTTCCTGATTACTGTTGAGCACACACACACACACACACACATATTCATACATACATACATACATACATACATACATTTAAGCCTCTGAGCATTTGTCTGTTTTCCTTTGGGATTACTGTGAATGTCCATCATGGGCAAATTGAATAACTGCTATAAATATTTAAATTTCTATAAATATGCAACCTGAGTTATAGAGAAACAGAAAACTCTGAACAAGGAACTGTGAGTGGTTATTAAAACAATAATAGAAATTTGGCCAATTCATGAAATTCCAGGACTGGATGGCATCATTGATACACTCCAGCAAACATTTGAAGAAAAGAAATATACAAGTCTTTCTAAAACTTGTTAGTAAATATATGAAATACAGTATGAATTACAAACCAACATGTCAAGCATACCTAAATCCTAGTAACAAATTATTCCCTCAATTTCATTTTCAAGAGCATGTTTTTTAAAGTTTAGTGGAGACTGCTCTTTGAAAAGTTTAAAACATGGATGAAAAAGATTGAGAAAAGCACACATAAATAGAAAGAAAATCTTTATTCATGAACAAACCTCAGTGGCAGAAGCAAATAACTTGGTCTATAATGAAGAAAGCACTTGAATAGAGACTTCAAACCAAAGATATCACATCTAATTTGGGATTTGCATTTTCATGTTTCTCTGTTATTTTATGTTATTATAGTTTTTGTTGTTGTTCTTTGTGATCAGTCCTTTAAAGAATTCAAGTATTTCACCAATCTTTCCAAACCATCAGATTTGTTGTTCTCGCTTGCTTTGTGAAACATTTTCCCCCTTTTCTTTGTGTTCTAGATTCCATTGTTTATTTTTTCTTATTTTCCTGGTTGTTTAGCTTTGGTCTTCCACATTTCTTTGGTTGGCTCATCATTTTCCAACTCTCTAGATGGCACCTCAATATTTAGTTCTCCATCTTTCTTAGTCCATTAACTATACTTCCAATTTTAAACATCTGTGTCTGTACCTGTCATATGAATTATTTTTGTTTCTTTTTTGACAAAGCAGTATGGGTTTTTGTTCATCAACTTTTCATCTTATGCTGCAATTATTAGTTTATTCTTAATTGTATATATATATATATATACATATTACATACATATATGCTGTATATGTAAATAAAAAATGAAAAGAAAATAATATAAGGAAGTAGAAAGGGACATATTTAAACATAGAAGAGAACCAAAACTTAAAGTCTAAAAGAACAATAGAAAGAATAGTAAATTCCAAAATGTATCTCCTGTATGGTAAGAAGAACCCAAAATTGAGTGGTCAAGTGATAATATTTATTTTTCTGTTATTATTGAAAAGGTCTCATTATTTAGCCATGACAGAAATGTTGATGGTCTCTTCTTATATCCCTGACTGGCCTTGAACTCTATAACAGGTTAGCTTCAAATTCACAGAAAAAAAAAATAGTAACTGTCTGCTTCTGCCTCCTAGACAAGGCTTAGAGAATAATTCTTAAATGTGTTTTCTAGAAAACATTTATAATGTTATTTAAAAAATACATGGCTTGAGGTTTGTTTGTTTCTGTGCTCTCCTTTAGTTGGGTAACAACAGATAAACAGATCTTTCTGTTTTCAGAATTACAAATCAGTAATGTCCTTTTATAGCTCAATAGGTATAGTAATGCAGAACCTGAAATGGAGTACATTGCTGAGCAAGTCTTGTCTGGAGAGGTTGAGAAAGTCATTCAGCACCATCACTATGTCTTCCTATAGCTCTCATTCTTACCATGACCAGTATCAAAATTATGTTTACAGTGCATAATCTCTACTGTGCTGTAAGTAGCCCTGGTTATATGTGTTAGTAGATCTCCCAGTGTACTGAATCAGCTCAGCTTTCAGATATTCAAATAAAAAGCTTTAACACAAAGGTCTGTGAATGCTTAAACAGAGAAATCAAGAACATTGAAATCTGACAGTCTCACTGCAACATCTCTGTACCTTTCACAGAGCTGTAGAGTAAATCTGTTTGTGTATCTTCTGAAACAAAAAAAAAAATTCATGAACTGATTTAAAAATTTCCCTGCTTTCTAGTTGAACAAAAATGAGTAGTTAACATTGAAAAGGCAGATGTAAATGTGGAACCAAGTCTGTCTGTTTATTTGATAGGTCTTTGCTTTGCTGTATTTTTCTTTCTTTGACTGTATTCCACCTAACATTGACTTTGAGATGGTTATATTGATTGTAAGCACATCTGTCATTATAGAAATAGCATATCAAAAGAAGAACCAGATGTTGATGTTCTAGATTTGTATATATCTTTTAAACAGTCAATGTTTCACCTTACGTGGAACAATCAGGAAAAGTGTAACAATCAGTTATACAACCAAAAACATCCCTTTAGTATTTATTTTGTGGAAACATGTTAGTGATACATTTCTACAATTTTTCCATTTTCATACAGTATTGACAAAAGATATTTGAGTCTCATATATTGAAATATTATGAACATTTAAGAGATTGTTGCATCTCATCTTGTCATTTTTTGACTATAATGGAATTTCCTTCCATCCTACCATTAAATAGAACACAATCCATTTGTAGCTCTACCTTAAGAAAATGCACTATTTCTCTTTGTTTTCTGATTTTTCTAAAATGAACAAGTAAATTCCTCGAGTACTTTTATAGCATCTGTTATAGTGATTGTTTTGGCTACCATGATGTTAATGTGTTATAAGGTAAATTCCTCATGTTTAGTGCCAATTAAACCACTGGATCTATCTAGATGCCGATTTGAGTTTACGACAGTCTGTACTGCATTTTCATTCTTGTATTTGACCATTTACTTTTTTTTCTACTTGTTGCTAAATATAATTGTTTCAGTCTTATGCCATGGTGATAGCATATGTGTTCCAGTTTATAGCTGTTGTGTTTAAATATCAAAAAAAAGTGAAAAATATCTTTGTACATTTAAGTCTGGATTATAATAAGCAAAAAGATTGTGTATGTGTATGTTTAATATAACATGACAGGCCTGCCTTTTAAGAAGCAGTTCCATTCCACTTAGGCTTTTTGCTATTTAACTTTTTTTCCAATTGGTTCTATGCGATATATCCCATGTAGAATATTTGTCTTTAAATTCAAGGCCAAAAAAATTCAATGTTTGGGAAACAAGAAAAAAAATGAAAATTAAAAAAATAATGCCAGCTAATTCTGTCCATCACTGTCTGTCAGGTTGTTGCTATATCCCTTCTGTAAATAACTTTTTTGAGGAGGAAATAATATAAGCTGGAACTGAAAAACAATTCTCATATTTAAATAAATAGAATTTAAGATATACCTATATATAAACTCATAGATTTGTGCTATCAATCCAAGTTCTCTTTGAATATGGTTTTTAATAGGTTAGGGAGAAGGCCTTCCCATTGAAACCTGTCCTGAACATGTCCGTGTACATACTCATTCATGTTTTATCTCTAATTATTAATGTTGCGTGCATTTTGAAGAAGATATTTTGCCTTGATGTTTTGAGTTTCTTTAATACATAAAATATTAATATCTGAGATTAAATCAATAAAAATTAATTATTCATCTTATTTAACTAAGGTATAGAATGAGTTACCCCAAGCAAGTTTTAAAAATTCTTTACATATTCAAAGCAATGATAAAATATTGAGTGCAATGTTTCATCTGAATTATTTATGACAAGGGTAACTGTCATCAAATATTGACCATACAGTCTATCACACAAAAATTCTAATTTTTTTATCTGGATTTAGAATTTGTAAACTATTCCATGCTTCCAATTCATACATGACTTTTTAATTCTTGAAACTTTTTTTTTACTTCTATGAACAAATATTCAGTGTCTAATTACATCTTCCTGGAGCCACCATATTACAAAGTATAGGCAAATTCTGTGTTTTACCTGATTAACGTTTTGAAGAACACTGCTAACTCTTTGTGGAATAGGCAATGGTTTGAAGTGAGGTATAGACAGATTGTAACCTTGACTGTGTGATATTCTAGCTTTTAGTTCTGGCATTAGGAGCACATTTTCATTACATTCTCCTATATCACATTACTTTGAAGACAGTGGATTTCATGCTTTTTAAATTCCTCTCTTATCAGTACTTGGTAAGAACTAACATTTCATCTTTAAAAGAATGTATCATCCCCCACCTCAAAAAATAAACAAAATCAAAACAAAACAAACTTAGACTGAATTATTAAACAACTTCCCAGATTGACAACATGGCAGGTGCTCAGCCTAAACGTAGATCTATCCTGACTTCGCAGATCACTCTTGCCTTCGATATATGCAAAACATGTGGTTTGGTTATGAATAACCATTGGAATTGTAAATTACTCATTACCCTTCTGCCTAGCATAAGCCATGAACAATTTTATATACATTAAAATTCTATTTCTCAAGTTGATTGCTTTAGTAACTACAATATCAATGTAGTTATTTTAAGCCAATATGTCATCAAATTATAATTTTAGTTATCCTTCTCGGATGTAAAATGTTCTTATCCATTTGTTATTTGAGTTATAATTCCCCATCAATAGAGGAGGTCTTACAATAGCATACTTCTTTTTAAACTTAGTAAGTAGTTTGCTATCCATGGTGCAAGGTGACATTCAGGCATTGAAGTAACTTTGTAGTGTCTGAGTTGCCAGCTTAGAAAGTGATTCATTTAGGGAAGTTTAATTTGGGTATGATTGTGGGAAGTACATGGTGTGGATTTTAAAGGAATGACAGAGAAGTGTTCTTCATCTTTGCAGCACTCATCTCTCAGTGACAGAGTTAGTAGAGAGTTCATGTGTAGGTATGTCCTCTTTTGTTGTATTCACCAAGACGACATTAGGGAAAATACCCTGTGAAGGTCAGACATCTCAATTCCATATGAAGAAAAGGTATTGATACCAAAGAGGAGGAAGGCAGGGACAAGAGTGAGGAAGTGGATGTGGGCCATTCATACTGATTTACTTCCAGTTCATCAAGTAGATGAGAAAGGAGCTTTGTTTTGAAGAAGTAGCATTCTTGAATGTCATGTCTTCCAAAAAAGAAGTACAGAAATATTAACAGAGCAATGCTATTTTGTCCAAATTTTATATAAGAAAAATGCCACATTTTGCATATTTTCATACTTTTATGTTCTTATTTATGTAAATATTGAATTTATTACTTTTTGTAATTTCATATTGAGTACACTTGAAACTGGATAACCTGTGTGTGGGTCTTAGTCCTCAAGAAAACTGTCTTTGACTTCTCAGCAGCCTTTGACTTCTATAATTAGTCATCTAGTGGTGAGATCTTAGGAAATTTCATCAACACAATTGGCATGTCAACTGGTATTGTCATTATGTAGTTCTTGTTCAAGCAACCATGTTGTTGGGATGTCATCAAGTTTGTAGGGTTCCTGTCAAGTCTTGTAGACACTACCTAATAGTGAATATCCTGATCCTCTGGCTCTTACAATCTTTATATTCTTCTGCAGTGATCCTGAATCAGTTACAAGGCTGTGTTGTAGATGTACCAACTAGGGTAGTGTATACTCTCTGCATTTTGACCATCTATGGAGCTCTGCAATAGCCACTGTCTGCTACAAAAAGAAGCTTGGCTTTTGAGGAGTGAGAGTTATAGTTATATTTGTACATAAACATAAGTATTTATATTACAGTTAAATATTATTTTGATTTAGGGAAAGAAGGAATAGTAGGTTCTCCTCTAGGGTCTATGACCACTCCAGCCATAGGAAGTTGGCTTGATTTATAGTATCTATCATGAATTTTCAAGTACTGGGTAGTTTTTTAGTCCAATTAGAGATTTGTTGGCTGCCTTAAGATGTATATGCCACTATTATACCACTATAGATATTTTGCTAATGGAGTCATTGTAAATATAAACAATGTGTTAAAAATTGTGAGGTCTTACTTACTGAAGAAAAATTCAATTCAATATTCCTAACAATAAGCATTATAGTTTTGCATTATTCAGTATTGACAATTCTGGGTTATATAACAACTGAGCATAAAATATTCAGTGAATGTTTGTTGCCTTAAATAGTTATAAAATATGAAGGAAAAGTACTTTTAAACAATGTTAAATCAGGCAAAAATTCTAAAGCCTTCTTATAGTATGTAATAGAAAAAGTAACTATAAATCCCATTGTGAAACAGATCATGACACACATTTATAGAAGTTTCAAAACATTCAGACATCTTAATCCCTCTATCATTATTCTCTTGCTTTCTTTACTAGGTGGTATTTTTGAATATGTGGAGTCTGGCCCAATGGGAGCTGAAGAACTTGCATTCAGATTTGCTGTGAACACAATCAACAGGAACAGAACTCTGCTGCCCAATACCACTTTAACTTATGATACCCAGAAGATCAACCTCTATGACAGCTTTGAAGCATCTAAGAAAGGTAATTAATTACTATATATACTATGGTTTCTAGAAGGCAGATTTCTAGATATGCTTCAGAAAGTTCTTAATTCCCTTCAGTAGTTAATAAATTATTAAGAACATTTATATGGAAGGATTTATCTTTCATATCTGTATGTATTTTATTAGAGAAATATTGATGGAGTTAGCTTTTATAAAATAAATATAGAAAGAAAAACACTTATAAGTGAAATTAAATTTGTGATCTCCATTCATTGTTATTAAAGTTTTTAAAAACTTACTAAAATAAATGATAAAAGATATCTTCCAGGGGACCCAGGTTAAAATATCAGCACCGAAATGGCAATGAACGATTATTTGTAAGTCTAGGTCCAGAGGACCTAACTCCTTGTTCGGGCTTCTCATGATACTGCAAGCAAATGTTATCCAGCTTTACATGTGGAAGAAAGACAATATAAATTAAATAAAATCACTAAAGCAATTTTTAAAAAGGAACCACTAACAAGGCATATATTATGCAAACAGCAGTATCAGTAGTGAGTTTGTTTCATGGGTACATATTTACAAATTGTCACATAGATGATCTTTTCTTATACATATAGATGATATTATAGGATGGCAGGCCCTATGTTTGGCACAATTATAATTTATGTAACAGACATTGTTAGAGTGGACCAACATAATGTTTGTTGTCAACATATACTTTAAAACAATGTTTACCTTTCTATAATGCTCATATTCTTTTACTAGCTACCTTACATTGATAGAAACATAAAATTATTTGTAATTCTAATGTGATGAAATGTTTTTCCAAGCTTATTAATATTAATGACAGTTGATAAGACACAGTGGTGCTCAAGATGAAAGTCTCTTTCTTTTCCCCAGATACTAACTTGTGTTTTTTAAAGCCATATTCTGTTTGCCCTTTGCATTTATATCTTTGTGAATACAAATTAGTTTCCACATTTCAGATCCATGTCATGGTGATAAAAGGTTTAAAAGACTGGAGGGAAAAGGTTAGGCTTGACTGTAAAATGTTCTGTTTGTCACGACAAATGCAAATTAAGTCATTAATTGCAAGAAAAGTATATTTTATTAGTAGTATTGCCCATGATTATTTTCATTATGGAAGGAGAAACTCTGATATTAAAGAAAGCATTCAGACTGAATACTGAATCATCTGGAGTAAGGAAAATGTAGATAAAACATTAGTAGATTTCTTAATAGTAACCTCAAAGGATCAGTGTAAAAATGTAGACTCAAATTTTCCCCACAATAATCAATGTACTACTGGGGAATGTTTGAGCCCAATTCTTAATTGATGAAGTCACTTGGTTTATAAAATGTTATATTTAACAGATTAAACTTCTATTCATGCCCATTTGAAATCTGGCATAGAGCTAGGGAAGCTCAAATTAGTAACTTGCTTTACCAGATTTAAAAGGGTGAATGATCCTTTGCATTTCATTTATTGAACTATTATAGCTTAGATTATAAAGAAATATGTAAAGGAAGAGAGATCCAAAATGGATTTTGAATCTTATAGCATCTCTACAATGTATATGATTATACAGTGCCAATTAATTTTAAAAGAGTAATCAGTTGGAGACATTGAAAAGTATAATCATTTTGTCTGTAAATAAACTAGATGTTAAATAATGGGACTTTTTCTGATGCTCCATTTCTTATATATCTCATAGATTATACTACTTTGCTTCATCAATGGATAATTTGATGTTTTATAATTGAATTATTACTTGATTCATACAATATTTTTAGCTTCTTTTAACTAGGTATGTGGTAGGTACAGTTTTACTATTCTTCCTAACTCCTCTGGGGTTCAGAGTCTGGAGAATGACATCAGTACAGTCAGCAAAGGAAAACTTGTTCTCAAAACATAAATAGGTCAAGTAGTGGTGGCACTCCCCTTTGGGAGGCAGAGGCAGGCAGATCTCTGTGAGTTTGGGACCAGCCTGGTCTACAATAGCTAGTTCAAGGATGGGCTCCAAAGTGACACAGGGAAACCCTGCCTCAAAAAAAAAAAAAAAAATACTAAGTAAAAAGCGATAATAACAAAGACTCTAGTGTTTTTAAAAACATGGGATGATTCCAGCTTTTCTTGGGTTTTGATCTCAAAATACAGGACTTAAAATACAATTTTGAGTGTGAATTCAGAATTCATCTTTCACTGATTTAGAGTTCTTGTCAATATTTGGAAAATAGTAATCAGTATGTTCAAAATCAATTCATTTATATTATATCAAATTCTCAAAGAAAACATAAGTAAGAGGTTTTTACAACTATTTTTTACCTAATTTTAAATGTGTCTGTGCTTAGGAGTTCATTTATCACACATTTTATGCTGAAATTATTCCTTTTACTTTTTTTTCTTTTGCCATTCTCCCTTGACATTATTTATAGAATTATTTGAAGTTTAGTCCTCATGACCAAACTTTCTTTTAATAATCTGAAAATGTTCAGTTACAAGTTTATGAGTTCTCAGCCCTAGACAATGACAATAAGTATTGTCAACTGAGGAAAGCTGAGAACAGGAGAAACATTCTTCCCTGGAGACTACACACCAACTGGCTATCCAAGAAAACATACATAAAAGTAATATTATATAGATCGGGCCAGTTTTATTTATGTATTCTGACACACACACACACACACACACACACACACACACACACACACACACAAATTAAAGTAAAAGGGGCCACAAATCTGAAAGAAAAGGAGAGGAGGGGAACATGGCAAAAGATTTGGAGAGAGGAAAGGGAAGGTAGGGATGATGTCATTATAATATGTAATATGTATAATATATAGAATATGTATATATACATCATTTTAATATGTATATATGTACACATGTATGTGTGAAATTAATGAAATACAGATTTACAGATCTTTACTAGGAAGGAATTTGGGAGATTTGATAGCAGTTTACACCTTCTTTCCCTCTCCTTGGTAATGGATTCCTTTCTCCTCCAGCTTGTGATCAGCTATCACTTGGGGTGGCTGCTATCTTCGGGCCTTCACACAGCTCATCAGCAAATGCGGTGCAGTCCATCTGCAATGCCCTGGGAGTCCCTCACATACAGACCCGCTGGAAGCACCAAGTTTCAGACAACAAGGATTCCTTCTATGTCAGTCTCTACCCAGACTTCTCTTCCCTTAGCCGTGCCATCTTGGATTTGGTGCAGTTTTTCAAGTGGAAAACCGTCACAGTCGTGTATGACGACAGCACTGGTAAGAGCAGGGTCCTCCATGGTTATATTGCACACATTGTTTTCTGGAGTGCATCCCACGTTGTTTCTGTTCTTTTGTGTTTACTTTTATTAGTTTAATTTTGTTGTTGTCTTTTAATTTAGTATTATTATTATCGTCGTTATTGTTGTTATTGTGCTTATATGGAAGAACTAAAAGATATCTGGAATCAAATATCAACACTTATTCCAGAAAAAGAATTTCCAGAGAAAGAATTTTCTTTCTATTTATACAATAAGTGTAAGGAGTTTGAACCATATATTGAAAACTAAGTTATGATGATTATCATGGTATTATTTAAATTAAATTAAATATAACATTTAATGGATTTTAGTAGTTTCAACAGGATAGTTTCATGATACTGTCATGTTATGTACAAATGAAGTACATAGGGAGTAATAAAATCCACATCTTTAAGTAAGTAGTATGCCAAAATTTAAACTTTTGACAATATAAAATGTTGAACAAATGATAGCATTGAAAAATAAAGATTTTTAGGACTGCCTTTGTGTAGACACAATTAGAAACTTAGAAAATAAAATTACAAATAGAATTTAATGAAATACTATCTATGCCACTGTCTGAGAATATTTTAATAAATGTCTCCACAGTGCTCTTCTGTGTTACATTGTTTTAATGACTATTAACAATGGCTTGTTGTTATTTTGAACTATTTAATTTTTTTCACAAAATATAAGAAAGTGAACAGTAAAATGAAACATGTAGTTTTCTGCTGACAGTTATTTTGCAAAGTAAGTGTTATGTTTATCATGATAATTGATTTCATTTCAGGATATTTTTCAGTATTCTAAATACTGCTTTAAATTAGAATGCAAAACATTTTATTTTAGGCCTTTTCACTATGCCTTCAAATTTACATTGAGATTGAAATTCATTTAAATTTAAATTTTCCCCAAAAATGGCAGGAACATGCTTTGTTCCCACTTGCTTTGTATGCTTGCCATGAATAAAACTTTGTGTAGAAATTTATCCACTTTATAATGAAATTATCAATGCAAATGAACAGATAGAAACTCTATTAAGAGAACAAAGAGATCCTAAGTTGAAAAAAATAGTGAAAATACTTTTAAATATATCTTCACTGACTTATTTATATTGTTGAAAAATATAAAATATTTCATTAATTTTAGCTCAACATTTATCAATAAAATCTTTAAAATGCAAAAGTAGTTTTACAGGATCGTTTAAGCTTATTGTGGTTTTTTTTTCCCCCAAATCATTTCCTTCATATGATTGGTTAAACTCTCCTAGAAGTCTATATATTAATAACTCTCCTGGGTTTGCATTGATGAGGAATGCCAGGGGAATCTTCAGATACAAATTAGTTCACTCATGTTTAAGTCCATAAATAGTTATATGCACATGTATAGAAAGTGAATGATGTTATTTCTATATTTTCTCTTGATAACTTTGAGTATACGTTTCCTAAATTGCATGCATACTTAAGTTTAGATATATAAACATTTACATATATATGGATTTATATTTGCATGCTCTACTTTGTATTAATTACTTTCATATTGTTTGTGATTAGAAAGGAATTGGAAAAATATTACAGTGTGAATATACATGTTTCTTCACTTATGTGTAAATGTTCCACTTGAGGGATGAACAAAGAAATAATAGAATTTGTAATAAGTTAATATCCATAATTGGTAAAGATTCATGAGGAATTAGTGTTCTAACCTATAAATAATTTTCTGAAAATTTCCAACTCCAGTATAAATTTAAACAAACAAATACATATAGTCAATTACATTTACAAAGTTGCAAAGAACTTGACCTCAAATTATGTTTATTAAAATAACATTTTAAATTCCTGTCTTAAGCTTTTCATCTAGGCATGATACTGTCATTTGGTACAATGCAATCATGTGTATGGGTAATACTACCACTAGTTTGAGGTTAGTCTGTGCTACATAGCAAATTCAAGGATAGCCTTTAATAAAGAGTAAAATCTTGTCTCAAACTTTACCATTCTCCACTAAAAGAACATGCTTCATCACCTAGTTATCATGAAAGTTTCATAGGTATTTCAGAAGCATTTGCTTTAATAAATAACATATAAATTTATAGAGTAAGTTTGTCTTCAAAGCTGCAAGATAAAATATTATGGATTTTCTATTATATGCAAAATTTATTTGAACACATATTGGTTAGGCACCTGTTGCTTAACAATGGAAATTATGAGTGTGATTCTATGCTAGTCGACAGGATAAAGATTCTACCCTCTTTCTCCTATGTTACTTTATAAACATTTGTTTATTCAAATTTTTGTATTATTTTTAATTAGCTAATTACATTGGTAACAGTTATTTTTACCTTTTTGAAGTTTATGTTTTTCCTTTTGAAGAACTTTGTTTCATTGTTTTACATACTATAAATGATTTATGGGTAAACAGTAAAATCTTTCTGAAACGCCTTCCTTAAGTATATATAATGTTGTTGCATATAATTTGATGCTGCAAATTACTACTTATAGAAATGAAAAAAATTAAACTGTCATAATAGAGTAGAATACAATTTGAAGTAGTGGAAGAAATGCAATTATAATCAGACTGTTGACCGAAAGTGGCCTTTATAATCATACTCGTCAGAATAAATAATATTGACATTATTGTGGATTGATGTATCAATTACTTACTGAAGGATAGACATGTGCTGCTTTTATTTATATGTGCCCTTTTCTAGGACTATTTATTGCATATGCTGTCTGGTATGCTTCGATTTCCTAGTTTTTGGATGTCCACCACCAATGTAATAAGCCAATAAAACCAAATTAATAAATCCAGGTTTAATAAACAAAGCAAAGTAATCCTGGGTGACCATCAGGAGGGTGGGAGAGGAATCGTATAATTTGGCCAGGTCTTATGTAGCCTATAGGTGTGGTCCTGAGCAGCAATGAGGAGGATCTAACTCTTGCCAGGCTTTCTGAGGGGTCAGAGTCTTGGGGAGGCAGGGGAGGCTTCTACCTAATTACCCCCAACTCTTTGAAAATATGGGTTGAGCATCCGTCAGAAGTGTAAAAGGACTTTCTTAACTCACCTGGTCCCTCATCTATTGAGCCCCAAATAAGCACACAGAGTCTTTTATTGATTATAAACTGTTTGGCCAATGGCTCAGTCTCCTTTTTGGCTAACTCTCTTAATTCTCCTAGTCTCCTAGCCCAGCCTATACTTCCTGACTAGATACTGGTTAATAGGTGTTTTAGTCATCAACCAATAAGAAGTACATGTAAACAGAAGGACATCCCCCATCATCCCAGCCTCGTTGGGTATATGGATGCCAGGAGATTGGGTGGGGCATCTACGATAACACTATCACCTTTTTATATTCATTTCTACTTTATTGTATCATCCAGCAAATACCTGATAATTTTATCCAGTTCTTGCCCCCATATGCCAAACAGCTAGATGGTAGATTAAATGTATTTCTGGACTAGGAGAACTTCCTAAAATGATGTTAGCAGGGACTATTTATTTTTTATGATAATTAGCACTTGTTGTCTTGGATGAATGCTTTTAAACACCATGAAAGTCTGTTATAGCTCTGAATTGTGTCCAAAAATGATGGAAATGAATTGGCTTTAGAAACAAAGCTGTGTTTCTGTCAGTCATTTTTGGAACATATGATTCATTTTAAATATAAACTAAAAAAGAAATTGGATAGCTGTCAGCTTGTAAGCAATTCCAGGATAAGTTGTGAATATTTGCTTTAAAATTCCTATGTTTCATCTTTGTTTATAGATCAGCAGTCCATTAACAAAAACTCTGGGCTGGTAAGCAGAAGCCTAGGATTCTATCCCAGGCTTGCTGCTAAATTACTGGAAAACATTGGGAAAAAAAGTAAGAGGCTAGAAATGACTACAGATGAGCTATCATGCATTTGATATTATGTAAATTCTGTCATAAATTATTTTCCTCAGTCTTCAAAAACAATTCTCTGAGTCCCAAAGGAAACAGGTTATCATTTCATCTGGCCAACTTCCTAGCTGGGCCTCCTGTCTAGCAGCAGCCTTACAAACAAATATCTCCCTCAAACCTTCCTTAACTTGGGGCCCACAATCAAGTTCCAGTTGCCATTTCTGGACTGCTCTTATCTCTCTAATCTACCGTCTTGCATGTTGTGCTACTTTTAGGTCAAAAGAGACATCATCTTTCCTAGTGTTTGTTACTAATCTTAGGTGGACTAATTGAATTACCCATTTCAGTTTCAATCTAATCCCATTTTTGTTGATAATTTAGTCTCAACACTTCACTTACAGTATTTTTAATAATGAAATTCTGGTTGATTCCATCCTTACCCTTACTAACTTTTTGGCTCTAAAATGCAGCCAAAACTTTTAAGGAAGTTCTGTAGGTAATCTGAGTTCTCTCCTGACATTAGAATTTGAATACTCCAACTTCTGTCAGTTGACAATGGAACCAGTAAACTTCTTTCAGCTTCTAAACACTTTATTCTGTTCATATGGAAAGCACTAAGTCCAGCCAACTCCTGACCATGGGTTCACATACCTGGGTATGCACATTTTTCAGTCTGACAATCTGGCTTTATTGCCCTCAAAGAAAGGTCCCTCTTTTGATGCCACTGAGAAATGGAGCTAAAGCACATGAATCTATGAACAGAGGCTAGTGTGGGTGCTATGATCTTTGGAGTCAT
This sequence comes from Phodopus roborovskii, assembly GCF_943737965.1. Classification (NCBI taxonomy): domain Eukaryota; kingdom Metazoa; phylum Chordata; class Mammalia; order Rodentia; family Cricetidae; genus Phodopus; species Phodopus roborovskii. The sequence goes on from NW_026125431.1 coordinate 132,153, forward strand.
AAAATTCTACATTTAGATAATGGTAAGTGACTTGCTCTCAAAAATCATCTATGGATTTCTAAGTTGAAGATCATGTGTACTCCATAGGGGTGTTGACACAATTCATGAATATGTAATAGCCTCACTGAGCACACATGGTAGATACTATAAACATGTACTAACTGAGAAGCTTTGTGTTACTGTGTGAAGAAGAAAATGTTACTGCTACCATTTTTCTATAGGAAGTCTATATTGCAGTAATTTGCCGAGTTACAGAAGAATATAGATCTTTGTTTTAGACCTAATCAGTCAATTCCAGAACTCAGAGCCTACTCTGTTGAAAAATGTTACAATATGGGATTTGAATTTACTTTTGTTTACTTTTTAAATTCATTTGTCATTATTTTTAACAAGGTTATGGTGTGATCAGAACCATCCATGGCAACGATTTTCTAGTTGCATTGTGGAGAATACTGAATTATATATGGGAATAGGTTGAAAACAAATAAAATAATTTCAGATTGGGAAAAGGACAGTGTTTCATTTAAAACAGAATTTATAGTCAGGCAACAGAGAAGAGATGTCTAATACTTAAAGCCCAAAAATCTAGAATTAGTAAGAAGACTAGGTAAGAAGGGATGGAGAAGCATTAGAGCAATCAAAATGTCTGGTCAGAACAGTATAAAATTAGATTAATGGAAAATGAAGCCAGAAAAGGAGACTAAAGAGGTCCTCAGGACTCTTAAAACTTGTTTGTTTTTGTATGAAGTGACTTCCCACATCATAAATAAATCCTATATCATATCTTTTTTAAATTTACATTTGAAATAAGCTTGTTTTACATGTCAATCCAAGTTCCCTCGCCTACTGTCCTAGTCCCTTTTCCTCCCCACCAATCCTCACCCCATCCCTTTCTGCTACCCAGGGAGGATGAGTCCTTCCATGGGGGAGTCTTCAAAGTCTGTCATATCATTTGAAGCAGGGACCAGACCCTCTCCCATGTGTCTAGGCTGAGGGAGTATCCCTTTATGTGGAATGGGCTCCCAATGTCCATTCATATACTAGGGATAAATACCTATCCACTACCAGAGGCCCCATAGACTTATCAGTCCTTCCTACTAACATCACATTCATGGAATGAGTCAATCCTATCAAAAAGATAGAATTTCTGTGAGTATAAAGAATCCCCATTAGCATGTACCCTACTTTTCATATGGATGTCTTTGTAGTCATGGGAAAATAAGAACAATAACTATTCAAAGAGAGGTGGATTCACAGTTTATGCTGGTGAGTGTGCATGCATGGGAATGGATTTGATGACAATGACTAAAGAGAGGAATATAAACTTGTGTAGTCAGGGGTTGAAAGTCAATCCCTATTTTAGGATTTCAAATACTTAACAATGTAAGCTTTAATTAATTTGTATGATATAATCATCAGGGAGAAAGAAAGAAGCCTATGAGTTGTTTTTTTTTTTTTTTTTTTTTTTTAGGAAAAGTCAATGTTTTATTGCTGGAGTATATTTGTCCCCTGTGTATAGATATATCTGAAGGTATTTTAAGATAGGTTGACAAAATGAAAGTCAATTAATAAAGGGGAATGATTTTGTTTTATCTAAAATCGACATATAAATGGGATACAATACCAAAAAATGATTCAATAAAGTAAGTTAACCTTAAAATATATATTCCTGGAAGATACTAATTTGAATCATTTGGCAATTTTTGTGTTATGTAACATAGAACCAAATCATTTTAGGGAGTGGGGTAATTTAGGACTAAGATGATTATATGTTGTACATTTTAAACTCAAACTATAATTGCTGTTTCTGAAATTCCAAATTCAAATACAATTAGTGGTTACAAAGTTAAACCTAATTATTTTGATATAGTTGATTACATAGTCTGACATAGTACTGTTTCCATACTTGGTTATGCTTAAACTTGGGTTTCTTTTTAATACCAATTATAAAGCATGAAATTACTTATAGTATTATTTCTAGTGTCTGATTACATGATATATTTAGACATATTTTTAGGACAAATTCTTAAACATTTCAGTATTTCTAAAAAGTGTCACACTATGAGACAAAAACAAGATCTCTTATCTATAATAAAAATATTTTGGTCTAAAGAAATATAAAGAGGGTTCAGAAAAGACTTAGTGATCAGTAACTTTCATCTGAGTTGTAGAAAATATTATGTGAAGGACAATAATTCCAGCAATGAGAGCAAGACAATGATATTTTCCTAAGCCTAAGTTTTCCCAGGATTTAAACACACTCAGGGATAAACTGTATTTCCTTGCCTTTCCCTCTTGACCTGTTTTGTTTTCCTCTTTCCCCTTTGGAAGAAAATGGCTTTCATGATCTAAATGATGCACCTGATAGGTTCTTTAGACTGCTGAGTATAAAACGAAGCTCTCCAGCTGGCTGGGAGCTTTCACTCTGTCCCCTTTTATCTCATTCTCATCCATTCATACTCATTTCGTGCTCTTTTTTTGTCTGTACTGATAAAACTTAAACATGAACTCCAGTGGGTACCTGCTGCATACTTACCATATTGTTTGTGCAACAAGTAGTGTAGCCATAGGAGATGAGGCCAGAGAACACTGGAGTGGCTTTACCTTGCTATCCATATATAGTGATTATTCCCTCCAAATCCCAAAGCTTGAGGCTGGAATATATATAGCAGAAGAAAGCCAGTAGAATTTAGGGCTGCAGCTCAGGACCTGGATCCCACACCTACTGTCTGCAAGTGGTCAGAGGTGAAGGCCATACACAGTATTTCTTTAATGTAGCCCACAAAACATGGTTTCAAGATGAGATCTAAGAGCTGCAGATTCCACTCCAGGACTTTGAGTGGACAATGCTCATCTTGGGAAATGACATCACTAACAAAGTGGGAATGATCCCTATAAATAATGCTGTGCTATGCCATAGGATGATGTTTAGGTGACTTCTACATGATGGTGGGCTTGTGTCAAGAAGGAAAGTGTCTTACTAAGGAACTATGACATCATAGTGATTCAAGCTACCCAGGAACTATGACATCACAGTGATCCAAGCTACCCAAATATTATAGTTTTCACTAAGATAATCTACTCAATCATGAAGGTAACTGGTGTGGTTATTGCTTAGTTTGATGATAGTATCAGATAGCTGAAAGTGAGATCCTTCCTACTTGAATGATGTGCCATGATGAGACAAAAAAAAAAAAAAATCTCATACCTTTAACTTTAAACTTCTGTTCTTTAAATGTCTATTCTGATTGAAGGCTTATTTCTAGTCTTCTTTATTTCTCACTTGCTTCCTTCCTCTTCATAAAATATGGGTACTCCTTTCCTCCTTCCATGTACACATGTTACACACTCACAAATCTTTCCTTAATGCCAAAGGTCCAGGCAGCCAGTTCTTCACATTTTCAATAACCTACATATATGTGTAAGCTAACATATAAACCTAGTCATTGAAAATTACAAAACTAATATTTTCCTTTGATTTTCCCTTTTCATCACATTGTCTCAACCTGATCCTTAGTAATAATTCAGGATTTTCCCTTCAGGCATATTTGTCCATGTTCCTTTCCCAGACTTACGAGTTCTGATTATGTTGTAATTTCTTCCTTTGTTTGTTTTGATTTCTTTGGGTTATTACACAAATGATTGTATGGTATCTATTCTGTGTCAGAATTGTTTTTAATGGAGAAGACAGAAAATAACACAAATAAACCTGCCACATGGAGTCCAGCATCCAGATTCTAGCACACACAAACACTCAGCACACACACACACACACACACACACACACACACACACACACATGAATGTCTTATATTGTTTTATATATATAATATATATATTATATATATGTAATACATATGTATATAATATATGATACAGATATATAATTTAGAATATAAATATATATAGACATATAGAGGTAGTATAGAATATAGATTATTTACTACTCACTACAGTAAGTGCTGTAATTAAGAGGAGAATAAAGGCATACAGTAAAGAAAAGTAAAATATCACTCGAGATACTGGAAAGATGACATTTGAACTAATACTTTAATAAATGCTATGTTTATTGTAGAATATACATGAAGATTTCTGAAGGTAGAACCTGCACAAAAATAGCAGTGAATAAAATATGAGGATGAAAGAAAATTACATTTTTAGATGAAGTATTATATGAAAAATAATATGTGGAACTCTAAACCCTGTGGGAGATTTTGTGACACGAATCTTTTTTTATCTGAGATTCTTCACTCATACAATACATCCAGGTTACACTTTCCTTTCCCTTCACTTCTCCATAATTGTTCTCACTTCTCTCAATCCTTGATCCATTCCTTCTCCTTCATTCTTCATTTCTCTTCAAAACAGAACAGGCTTCCAAATAAGACAAGACAAGATAATATGGAAGACAACGCAAAATCCCTCATATTGATATTGGGCAAGGCAACCTAATAGGAAGAAAAGAGTCCCAAAAGTAGGCTAAATAGTCATAGATGCACCTGCTCCCACTGTTAGGAATCTCATAAAAACACTAAGCCGAGGACCTCATGTAGACACCTGCATGCCTAAGCTTGATGGTGTGAGCCCCGATTACTTGATTCTTTGGGTCATCCTCCTGTCTCAATTTTTGATATCCAAAATGTCTCCCTATATCCCACTCTAGGATTTGACAGCCATCTTCTCACTCTCTTTTTTATGAGAGCAACTTCCTTAACATCCACACATGATCGCATTCTAAGTGGGATCACGCCTTTCATGCATATATATATATATATCCTGCATACATATATATGTATGTATATATATATATATGTATGTATGTATATATATATATATATGTATGTATGTATATATATATATATATATATACATATATATATCCTGCAAACTTACCTATGCCACACATGACAGGATTTAGTTCTGGTGGATTTTATTCCTATACATATACAAAAAAAATATAAGGCAGTTGCATGCACACATATATCACATTTTAAAGCATTTATTCTTTGAGAACTTCATACATTGTAATTTGTTCATATTAAATTCCTTCTCCATCTGAAAGATGTCATCATTGAATATCTACCCTACATAGTACTTTTTTTCACTTTTGATTTTATTTTTGAGATTATAATATATGTTCTTTTTGAGAATTTTGAAAAGATAATATAATTTCTACTCTCCTTTCCCCCACTTTAATCCTACAATATACTCTTCCTTAAACTCAAATTCATGGCCTCGTGTGTGTGTGTGTGTGTGTGTGTGTGTGTGTGTGTGTGTGTAAGTGTGTTTGTTATTACAGTTCATGATAACGTTGTAAAATTGCTGTATTTCAGCATATAAAATACTAGGACATGCCATGGCTCCTAGCTACTGTAGTTCCGTTTTTAGGTTTTTGAGGTTGATAAACTTTCACATTGTTTTTCTTACTGATTATATCAATTTTACATTCTCATTAATGAGAATGTATAGGAATGTATAGGAAAGTTCTCTCTCCTTTGCTTCCCTGACATTTATTAGTATTTGTATTAGGTATTATAACTGGTGTAAGATGATATCTCATCATTGTCTTATTTGAATATCTCTAATGATAAGTGATTGTGATTAACTTTTTCACACGACTGCTGGACACTTGTCTTCTGAGGAATTCCTACTCATATAAATAACATTTATTTTAGTTTAATTGATTTGTGTTTCAGCTTTTGTGTTGTAGAGGTTTATTGTTATTTTGTTACAGAGATAGATTAGTGAGAACCCCTGTATATCATCATATATTTCTTTTTTTCATTGTTGGGATGTAAAACTCATGTTTTAGGTCAAAGAACAACTTGTAGAAGTTGGTTATTTCCTTTGATCATGGGGGTTCTTGGGATTGAATTCAAGCTAAAAAGCTTAGTGGCATCTATACCTGTTGAGACACTTTACTAGTCCTGACATAGAAATTTAATAATAAAAAATTCATGAAATAATTCATGTGTGAATACATTAAGTGCATAAAACCTGTGTGTTATAAACAAAATAATGGTTAACCCTACATGGTAATAAATATACAAATTCCAATAGTCACCTCTTCATGTTGCTATATCACATTCCAAGACCTTAACTTACTATTCTTCAGTAATTACAGTTCTTTAAGCTTACCAATCATTTGATGAAATAAAATGTATTATTTAATATAATGAAATTGCAATGCAAGTACTGGTTCTTGAATTTAATTGGTAACACTGAATAAAATTATGTGAACTGCTGTTAAAACTAGAGTTTTCTCATTCAAACTTTACAAATTAGTATTGTTGGTTTAAGCATATATAAATATGTGTTTACATCTGCAACAGGAAACATAAATTACTAGAGTGGGTATGGGTATTGCTAAATATCTGATTATCTCTACTTTTAAACAGTACTATATTGCAATTATTTAATGTATAAAGTATGGATAAGTAAACATCTTTAGTCAGTGAAATGTGATGATGGTCTTTTGAGCATATATATACCTGGCCTTTATTGTTCCACATTATTCATTCTTGGTAATAGCAATGATAGTGAAAGTTCAAAGCCTTCTAAAGTATTTAGACAAAATAATGAAGCTTACTCATTAAAGAATTGTCTGGTTCTGCATCAGTATTTGTTCTTTGAAAGATAACACGTCTATTAAATTACTATGATTTGTGGAATGGTTGAACTTTACCAGTGTTATTTCTTATTTCAGCCTGCAATGAAATAATTATGAAGGCTTAATTAACTCATTCCTTTTTTTCTTTTATTTCCATTTTGTAGTTTGGCAGGCAAGAGGTGTGGCATGATAACTTTTCCCAAGGTCTTAGGTGATTAAATAACCAAAAATTAATAACATTTGTTCTACAAGATCTTATAAATACAAAAATTGTCACAGTTTCAGAAATAACTAATATTAATATAACACTGTCAATTAATATATCACCTAATGGTGTCATTTATTAAGCCAGCTATGAATTTTTGCCAAAATGAAAATGGTTGGTTTTATAATGATTGAACATTGGCAAAATATTAATTTCTTCTGTAAATACTTATTTTAATTGTCTAAATTCCATACTAAATAAATTCAATTCTGTTAAATGCTCTTTTCTTTGAATTAATTAAAACAGTGACAGTGTGTACATGTTTTGAGATAGGTCAGTGGGTAAAAGCACTTCATTTCATTTCATTTTATTTTGTTATTTGTTTGTTGGTTTAGTTTTGTTTGGTTTCCGAGAGGGTTTCACTATGTATTATTTTGGAGGTTGCCTTGGAACTCACTCTGTAGACCAGGCTGGCCTCGAACTCACCGAGATCTCCTGCCTCTGCCTTCCAAGTGCTGTGATTAAAGGCTGTAAACCACCAATTCCTGGCCTGGTAAAGGCACTTTCTGACCACCCTGACAACATGAACTCAAGACCAAGAAATCATGTAGTGGAAGGAAAACTGACTGCCTAAAGGTTGTTGTGTGCCCTGACCTGTGCCACTAATTCCTCAAATGAGTAAATATAAAATAATTTTTTAAATATTTTCTAGCGTAAAGAAGATTATTTAGCTTATGTAAAGCAGAGATACGTCAAACGTAAATTCAAAAGACTTAGAACTCTATATATTGAATTAACTCTTTATTATTATTTTGTCAAATATTGTAAATAGAATTTTATTTGCTTTCTTGATAATTTTTCCCAAAAGCAAATTGTGAGTGTAGAGCTTCTGATTTGTTAATCAAACATTTAAAAACATCTTCCTTTCCATCTACAGTGAACTTTTTATCCAGTTGAGCTAATTAGGTTGGCATTAAAATGAAAATTAAGTCAGCACTTGAAATCTTAACAGAACCTATTAATTACTCTAGTAATTATACAGTAATAAATGACAAACTCTAATTCTCTTTCTCATAATATGAACAAAGGTCAGAGAGCCAGCTGAATGGCATACCAAGGAATCAAAATGACAAATGGTGCCAATTTTAAAAAATGCCATGAGATGGTATTAGAAGCTTATAAGTATCCCTAATCATGCAGTATTTAAACATACTTTAAGAAGTTTACTATTCAACATGCAAAGAACAAAACAACTGGGAGAGTGCTTAGCTCATAATAGGATAGCTATATTATTCTTCCTGTACCCCCAAAACTCTCAGATATCATGAAAGGGGGATGAGGACTTCATGGAAGAGTCAGAGGAAGAACAAATCTAAGTAACATTCTGTGCATGATAACATAGTTATTTGGCACATGAACTCACTGGGACAGGGACTCATACACAAAGCGTTTCACAAGGCAAAGAAAGCTAAAATGTCAATGCGGATGAAAAGAAAGTGTCTCATGAAGTCCCACCTTATTAAAGGAGCTATTAGCAACTGATGGCTCTGGAGAAAAGGTGGGTTTCTTCAAGAACTCCAGACACCAAGAGGCTATCCATGCTCCAATAGATGACCCTGCACTGATGCACATACAGACATCTAGTGAGTTTCAAGGACATAAAGAAAGCACATGAAGTTAGGAGGGAATGTGGTAAAAGGAATGGGATGCATTAGAGGGTGGGGATGCTGGAGACTTTTGATCAATACACGTTATATGCTCATATGAATGTTAAGTAACATGTTAAAACAACTCTAAGCATAAACAGAACCACCACAAATAATATAATAAGGAAGCAAAGCTACTCTCTATTTTTGTAACACACACACACACAAGCAATACATGGGATCTAACACTGCTATGTGTAAACAGAAGCTGATACTACAGCAAAGAGCAAACCACATTCACACAAATTGAAGGCTTAACAGAGATCAATAGACAGAAAGGATTTCTTTGCTATTAAAACAATTCCTTCTTTTTCTCTTGTCATTCATTTTCTCCATATATCTTTTCTGTTTTTTTTAGTTGTTTAGCAATTATTTTATATAACAAAGTCCCATTTAAATGAAAACAAACATTTATAGACAATATTTAGGAATTTGGGCCTTGTTCTTTTCCAAACTACTTCCTACTAGTAGGGGGGCGCTGTCATGGGGGTATCAGCAATCCTGGCTGTAGTCTGTAAGACTGCTTTGTCCGCTGTTTTGAATGTAGAATCTCCTTGTACTCTGTTTCCAGGCGGTCTGGCGTGATCAAACCACATTAGTCTGGGAAGAATCCACATCTTTTCATTTTCTGTGGAAACAAAATACAAATCCTTTTCCCCAGTAACTTGTCCTTCAACTTAAAATTTTGGGAGTCAAACATTTTTTTTTATTTAATTTATTATTTTCATATAGATCCAGTTCCCTCTCCCTCCCCTCCCTCCCTCCCTCCTCTACTTCTCTCCCTCCCTCCCAACCCCTCCCTCCCTCTTTCTCTCCCCCCCCACCCCCTCTGCCCTCTCACATGCACTCTAACCACCCTCCCCCTCCCATCCCCCCCCACCCCAATTCCATAGTGGCGGGAATGCCATCCAGTTGGGGTCATGTGGGTCTGACAGATCATGTGAAGTAAGGGACTAGAACCCCTTCTCTCCTGTCTCTAGATTAAGGCAGGAATCTCCATGGGGGATGTGTTCTCAAAATCCCCTTTTGTGCACCAGGAATACATCCTGGCTCCACTGTCTGATTCACTTAGACTGCTCAGTCCTTCTAGCTGAGACCCATATTCAGGGGGACCTGAGTCAGTCCCATGCTGGCTTCCCAGCTATCAGTCTAGTGGCCATTCGCTCCCTCCTGGTTCAGGTAAGCTGTCTTATGTGCTCTGCCTCATGTTCTTGTCCCTCTCCATCTTGCATCTGGGTTCTAGTTTGACTCAGTGTTTATGTATGGGTGTTTGATCCTGTTTCCAACAGGCATTAGTTGAGGGCTCCATGGATAAGTTAGTTGTTGATCTCACTCTCTGGGAAGGGCATTTATGATAGCCTTTCCACGGAGCTGAGATTGTTTGTTGGGAGCAGTCTTATAGTTCTCTAGACCTTTCTTTGTGTTCAATTTTTATCTTCAAACCAATATTGGCTCCCTCTTTTATGTTCTCTCTCACTGTCTCTATCTCTCTTTCTCTTTCCTGTCTTCTATTCCCTAACCAGGCTCAATCTTCCTGGTTGCACATGTTTCTCCCTTTCCTTCCCCTCGTTTTCTCCTACTTCTCTTTCAATATGACTTTTTTTCTCCATGTCTTTAGTCCTTATTAATTTTATATATCAATTACTGTAATTTTTAACACATCTGCTGATACATTTCCTTTAGTGATACTGATATTCTAAATGTTATGTTCTTTGAGCAAATATAATATTCCTGGTTACTTGAGATCTATAAGAATGACCCCAACTAAGAATCTAATCTAGTGGAGATGCTACCTTAAATGCCCTTCCCCCTATAATGATATGATGACTACCTTATGCCATCCTAGACCCACAGCTAAACACTAGCTAAACTCCTGGAAACCAGTTACGCGAGGGAGGAGTGATAAACAAAGGGGTCAAGAAACCAGCAGAATCAGCTGGCCTAAACTCAGGGGGCTCATGTAACCAAGGTCTGATGGGTGAAAAACTAGTTTATTAGATGAACCAGATCCCCTGAATGTGGGTGTTGAACAGAATGACTGAGCAGTCTATGGGGCCTCTGTAAGTGGATCAGTATTCATCCCTAGTATACAAATGGACTTTGGGAGACCATTTCACATAGAGATACTCTCTCAGCTGAATACATGGGGGAGGACCTGGAGGCCCTCTTTTCCCAAGCCAGGTAGCGAAAGAACTTTGAGGTCTCCCATGGAGGGCCTTCTCTCACTGGGGGAGCAAAAATGGATGGGATGGGGTGTTGGGAGGGAGGTGAGGAAGGAGTGGAG